>NC_054866.1:55383999-55593593 GCF_018320785.1 Cheilinus undulatus | reverse complement strand
CTTTTGGTTTCATCTATGGACAGAATATTTTGCCAGTAGTGCTGTGGAACATCCAGGTGCTCTTTTGTAAACTTCAAATGTGCAGCAATGTGTTTTTTGGACAGCAGTGGCTTCCTCCATGGTGTCCTCCCATGAACTCCATTCTTGTTTAATGTTTTACTTATTGTAGATTTGTCAACACAAATGTTAGCATGTACCAGAGACTTCTGTAAGTCTTTAGCTGACACTCTAGGATTCTTCTTCACCTCATCGAGCATTCTGCGCTGTGCTCTTGCTGTCATCTTTACAGGACGACCACGCCTAGGGAGAGTAGCAACAGTGCTGAACCTTTTCCATTTGTAGTCAGTCTGTCTTACCGCAGACACATGAACATCAAGGCTTTTAGAGATACTTTTTTAACCCTTTCTAGCGTCATGCAAGTCAACAATTCTTGATCGTAGGTCTTCTGAGAGCTCTTTTGTGCCAGGCATGGTTCACATCAGGCAACGCTTCTTGAGAAGAGCAAACTCAAAACGGGTGTGTGTTTTTTATAGGGCAGGGCAGCTTTAACCAACACATCCAATCTCATCACATTGATTGGACTCCAGGTTGGCTGACTCCTGGCTCCAATTAGCTCTTGGAGAAGTCATTAGCCTAGGGGTTCACATACTTTTTCCACCCTGCACTGTAAGTGTTTACATGGTTTGTTCAATAAAAACATGAAAACATAACATTTTTTTGTGCAGTACTAGTTTAAGCAGACTGTGTTTGTCTATTGTTGTGAATTAGATGAAGATCAGAACACACGTGATGACCAGTTTATGCAGAAATCCAAGAAATCTCAAAGGGTTCACATACTTTTTTTAGCGACTGTATACAGTCCTTGTATCAGGTGGCAATTTTTTTCACATTTTTCACATTTTTAAGACCCACTGATGCTACAAGACTGGAATATTTATTATTAACATTTATTCAGCATGGCTGTTTATGGCTTTAAAATGGCAACCTGCTGACCACAATATCTGAACAGACCCTGAGATTATTTCAGCCAACCTGGGATTAGTGCAGGGTCCAGGAAGAGTGTAAGTTACCAAATTTAGTGTAAATATTGAGCCTTAAGCGTTTCTACAGATATAGCCTGTTGTAATGGTTTATTTTGTAAGTTTTGTATTGATTTAAGCTGAGGTTAGTGATGTGCGGATCCATACTGAAATATCGATCCTTCTAATACCAGAGATTTATGTTCTAGTATCGATTCTCATGTGAAAATATCGATATTTTAATAACAGTGGACAAATATATAGTTTACCATTATCAGGAACACAGTGGAAAGTAAAAATACTATCACGAACATGTTGTAATCATTCTCAGTTGGTAGGAACTACTTCTTCCTCCGCCTGTCGTCACATGCGTAATACGGCTCTGTAAGAGCGTTACAGATTCACAGCGCGCTGCTGCTCGCTAAAACGCAGTCACATGTGGACATTTCAGCTCTACAAACAGCAGTGATGTGGCACGTGATGTGTGTGAGAAGACAGTTAAGTATTGTGGCAACACCACAAACCCTGTTAAACATCTGAGAATCATAAAACAGAATATGATGGGGCGATCCAGAGAGCAGGAGAGGAGAGAGACAGGTGCTGCTAGGGCGAGACAGACGTTACTCTCGGAGTCCTTTAGTGCTGCGGGCAGACACTGTCCAATACAGATAGAGAGAATAAGGAGCTGTTGGCGATGTGTAGCACTGCCCCTGAATTTTGGGAAAATGATATACGTCTGTCTACTAGACTTGGGTTTTTTTTATGATCAAACAACGTGAGTTCCCTATATTCTTAAAGCTACGGAATCCTATTCTATTCAAATGTTCATTAATAAATATGGTTATTAAATTAGTAATGAAATTAAGAAATGCCACAATAAACAACTGCATGAGTTCAGCTTGGGGTAAAAATCTATGTCCCTGAGATCACCTCACATCTATTCGGTAGGCCCAGATTTAGTCAGGTAAGGCTACCTGTAAAGTAAAACATTTAAAGTGGATTACATAGGCTAGGTCTTACTAAAATACACATAATTCTTGCAATAAAACAGCCATTGAGGGCTTAAAAAAATAAAGATACAACTGAAAAACATTTTATAAATAAGACAGATAATAACATTGTATCTATAAAATAGTTTTATTTTCAGTCTCATTTCTTTTGACTGATGGTTAATGGAGTATTTTAAAATGTAGGCAGTGACAAACTTGTGCAGTTATTATGACATTTATTTTATTTTCATTGAATTATGTATTTTACTGACAGTTTCAATGAGTCACATAACTTTTAATACAAGTGTATGAAAACTGTTCTTTAGTGTTAGTACTGGCTGTTTTGTATGGGAGAGTATTAGGGCCACTGAAAAAAAAAATTTGAGACAAATTTTTTTTTTCAATTGTGAGAAAAAAGTCAGAATTCTGACTTTTTTCTCACAATTGAAAAAAAAAATTTTGAGACAAATTTTTTTTTTTTCAATTCTGACTTTTTTCTCAGAATTGAAAAAAAAAAATTTGTCTCAAATTTTTTTTTTTCAGTGGCCCTAATACTCTTCCGTAGTTTTGAGAGTCTACATACATAGCTGAATCTAAATAAGATTAAGAATTCACGGCGAGTATCGGTATCAGATCAGAATCGGCGAAATCAGCCTGGATTTTACTTGGTATCGGATCGGAAAGGAAATCATTGGAATCGCACATCACTATCGTCTTCTACTTTTTTTCTCTTTCTTCTTCTTCATCTGACGTTTTGCGTAGGTTTTTCCTGGTTTTTCCACATCCAGTTTGCGCTTCAGCAAACCGCCAAAAAGTTTGCGCCAATGACTGACGAGCAGGTGAGCAGTCACTTAAATTCTAGCAACACCCACCCATCACTCTCTTTACCTCCAGCGGTTGTAAAGCAGAAGCATCGTTTGGGAAAAAATGGAGACATTTGTTCTGTATAGAGGGAACAAGAGAATCACGTTCAGACAGGATGATATGCGTGTTGAAAGAATCGCACGCATTTTCCACGTAAGTTTTTTGCTGGCCTAAGTGGCCTGTCCGTGAAAAAGACACAAAGAAGAAGAATTACTGCTAATAGCACTAAAAATTGTGTTAACACGGGTTCAGTTTTGAGAGTTTACACAGTGGCCGCTCCCCCAGTCAGCCACTATCCTGTTTTAACAATGGACGGTCTCCCAGGATGTCCAAGTCCCGTCCGGTGGGAACACGCCTTAATTGGGTATTTCATCACTCATATGACCCTTGTCAGCATAAGAGTATAAATTTAACACTGCCGGATTGACTGTTACACTGTTTTTCTCTGGTTTTCCTGCCTATCTACGGCAAAGATGGGTCGCCGCTATGATTTTGGCGCGTGCCTTTGTTAAAACCGCGCGCAGTGGGGTTCGTTCAGATGAAGACATTATGAAGCCTGAGCTCCAGGAAAAAAAAAAAAAATGTCATTTAAAAAGATATTAAGGAATTTTTGAACATTACTGAACAACAACTTCACGAGGAACTGACTGATTAATTTGAATTAATTCTATTTTGAACATCATCTAAAAAAGTTTCATTTCAAAATGTGTTCATGTGTAGTTATGTGGTTGCTTATACTGTACGTTGTGTGTGCTTTTGTGTGTTTGTGTGGTGTGTGTGCGCATGGTTGTGTGTGTGTTGTTGTGTGTGCTTGTTTGCTGCCTTTCCACCGCAGTCATTTGCTGGAGCCATGTCCTGACAATTATGCACAATTTAACCTCAAACCCATGCACATTGTTTAAACATAATTTACTGATAATGAACAACAACTGTTTTAGGCTTATTGTTTGGTTACGCACAAGAGATTGTGATAAACTGCTACTTGATCACAACTATGGTGTACAGGATGGATGTAAAGCCAAGTAAAAGTCGTATAACTGTTTATAACAATGTTGTGCTAGTTTTGCTGAATATTGGTAAATTAAATGAACAGTTTAAATGGTATTTGAATATATTAATTGAATATATCAATTTTCTGTCTTTCACGGCATTTTATGTCAGATTTTCCACCCTGTTAGAGTCAGGTTCCACCCTGTTAGGTAGTCATACCTAACAGGGTGGAACCTGACAGGGTGGAACATTTTACACCAAATTAGCAATAGCTATGTCAGAGAGCAGAGTTATGCTAGCTAACTTTGCACAGATAAACAATGTTTTAATACAAATATTGAATCTAAAAAAATGTTTTCTAAAAACTGATTTTCTTCCATCATAATTGAGCCTAACCGGGTGGAAGTTTAAGAGTAGCACAGACAGGTTAACAGCATAAACTTCTGTAAAAGGAAGACAGAAAGTTGCTTCTCATCAGTCTTTTCATTTTAATCCCCTCCAAGAAGTCAAGTCACTTCCTGAAAGAGGATTTAATGGGAAATGTAGGGGTTTTGTACAGTAGGCTAATAACCGCAGCCTAACAGGGTGGAACTTGGTTCTTGGGGACACACGTTTAATTATAAAAAATAATAATAATAATACAAATTGTTTCTATTATTTTTATTTATGATTAGAGAGATTATAACTTGATCTATGCAAATATAAAGTCCTTTATCTATTTATTTATTTTAATATTACAATGGTGTCACACTGAAACTGAAAAAAATCTTCTGGGGACATCATAAAAATGAGCGTATGTGTGAAAAAAAAAGGCATCCAAAACAACTGAAAAATACATTTCTGTACATTATTGTGAGTAAATATTATACTGAAAACCTCAGTGTTTTTAAAAAGTCTTTTGAAAAATACATTTTATTTACTTTGAGTAAAGAATTAAGAGTTAAATCCTTGGGACAGAAAAGTCACCAATAGCAAAGGATGGCCCACAAACCCTTTAAATATTTCTTATCCCGGCTCACTGAGAACCGCTGCCCAATGTAAGAAGCACTTCAGTCATAGAAGGAGAAGGGCAAAAAATAAACTTTGCTCCATCCGCCTCACTCGTTTTATTGACAGCAGATTAATGTAAACGTGTTTCTATGAACTGATTTCTACAATGATTCATATTTGATGACTGTTCTTCACATATATATGAGTCTGGCATCTACTGCACTGCAAAATTAACATTTTTTTAAATTCTTCTAGGTCAGCATGCCCAGTTTGTACCTGACTGATGCAGCAAACGTTGCCATTTTTCCAAATGAGAATGGCAGTTTCAGCTTCCTGGACCTGCATGACCATGATCATTATGAAGTCCATGGAGAAGCTGAGGAGACTCAAGGGACAGGGACAGCACCAGCCCATACAAAAGCCCCAGCCACATCTCGCCAATTTGCTTTTAGAAGTGTCCCGCCGGTCACTGCAAACATGAGCGTATTGGCAAGATCAGGTTCCACCCCAAGGTCATTTCAAAGGTAGGGACATATGGTAACTTAAAGTGCTTATTAAAAGGCATATTACAATGCTTAATGAACGATGCTCTAGTTCATCATTTACAATCTAATTTTAAGCAAACTGAGCATACTAGATGTAAACGACATATTACTACAGACAAAACAGAAGCGTGGTACATTCAAAGTTTTACATGGGCTCACACGTTGGGCTGTTTGGCCAAATGGATGTTATTATATGGTAGCTTGGTTTGCTTCATTATTGTTTATGTTTTACAGGGCCCTTCATGTGTCCGAGGTGATGGAGGGTAAGCTAGTTTCAACAAGTGTAGTCATGGTGCGAATTACTGAAGCAGAGGCAACTTTGTCCATCATCCAACAAAAACTTAAGGTTGCCATGGCAGATGATGAGGACTACACCCTTACCGACACCCTTGGCAATGAAATTGTCAATTCGGAAGGGACAACTGGTAAATAAAATATTTTATTATTTAATTTTCATTTACCCCAAATGCCTACTATAAACTACATGACGTCAATGGTCAGAAAGTAGTGGCAGTACATTTTTCTTTACTCTTGTTAATTTGTCTCTTTTGTTGTGTGCGTGCGTGGTGGATGAACCCAGATGCGGAGTCGGGAGCAGTTTTAAGAGATTTATTGTGCACAGGAAAAAGGGGGGGGGAATCCAAATGTCCGGAGAGTGAGGGGAAATCTCCGTGGGTGAGAGTGCTGGAGCCGAGCTGCTGGTGAGCGGAGAGTGAGGCACTGGAAAAGAGGAGGGACACGTTAGTAGGAGAATCCACAGGTAAGTACAGAAATCAATCAAAGAATCACAGGAGATACTGAGCCGAGCGCTGGAGCTTTACCACGGGGAGTAAAGAGCGAAACTCTGGCACTGCAGAGAGTTTCCAGGCGTCTCTTGAAGGTGAGTAGTGATGAGTGATTAATCGCAGGTGTGAGAACTCTCCGCAGCGCCGTGGGGGGATGGTGAACCTCAGGGAAAGCAGTGACAAGTTACCAGCAACAAGGCCGGTTCCCGGAACCCGGAAACCGGAAGTCCATAACAATAAAACGAAGTTTCAAAGTAACCATGACAGTACCCCTCTCCTAACGGACGCCTCCTGGCGTCCTACCAGGCTTACCCGGGTTGGCCGTGTAGAAATCGCGGAGAAGGCTGTCATCCAGAATCAGACCCCGCGAAATCCAGGAGCGCTCCTCCGGTCCATAACCCTCCCAATCTACCAGGTATTGGAAGCCGCGTCCGCGCGGTCGAACGTCCAAAATCTTGGAGACTGTGTACGCTGGGTGATCATCGATGATCCGGGGGGGTGGAGGGGCGACGGCAGGTGGGCTGAGGTCACTGGAAGTCACCGGTTTCAATAGGGACACATGGAAAGTGGGGTGTATCTTCATAGACTCTGGAAGCCTGAGGGTGACTGCAGACGGATTAATCACCTTAACCACTTCGAAAGGGCCCACAAAACGAGGAGAGAGCTTACGTGACTCCACCTCCAGAGGAAGGTCCCGGGATGACAGCCAGACTCTTTGCCCCACCTGATACGCCGGAGCGGGGGAGCGATGCATATCGGCCATCCTCTTGTTCCTATCCGCCGTGCGTGTCAGCGCAGCCCTGGCGGTCCTCCATACCTCCCTCATCCTCCGGAGATGTTGCTGCACCGAAGGGACGGCCACAGATTGCTCCTGCTCAGGAAACAGGGGAGGTTGAAAGCCGAAGCAACACATGAAGGGGGACATACCTGTGGCCGAGGAGGTGAGGGAGTTATGCGCATATTCCACCCAGGGGAGGTGTGTGCTCCAGGAGACGGGGTGGTGCGCAGCGACGCAGCGCAGAGCGGTTTCCAAACCCTGGTTCGCCCGCTCCGTCTGGCCGTTGGTCTGGGGGTGACAACCAGAGGACAGACTGGCTGTTGCGCCCAACTCTCTGCAAAACTCCTTCCAAACTTGAGAAGTAAACTGGGGTCCGCGGTCTGACACAATGTCACAAGGGAGTCCATGTAATCTGAAGACATGTAACACTAGAAGCTGAGCGGTCTCGAGGGCTGAGGGGAGTTTGGGTAAGGGTACATAATGCACACACTTGGAAAATCTGTCCACGATGGTAAGAATGACAGTGTTACCTTCTGATGGAGGAAGGCCGGTGACAAAATCCAGAGCTATATGTGACCAGGGGCGTTGGGGAGTAGGGAGAGGGCGCAACAAACCAGCAGGGGGACGATGGGAGGATTTACCCCTGGCGCAGACAGAGCAGGCGGCCACGAACTGACGGGTGTCACGTGTCATACCAGGCCACCAAAAACTCAGCTGGAGAAACTGGAGGGTCCTGTGGAAGCCAGGATGGCAAGTAAGCCTGGAGGAGTGAGCCCACTGAAGCACTGGAGATCTAGCAGAATCCGGAACAAACAGGCGATCTGGAGGTCCAGTTCCAGGGTCAGGTTGTTGTTCCTGGGCCTGACGGACGATGGATTGGATCTCCCAGATGGCTGCTCCAACAACACAGGTAGGTGACAGGATGAGGTCGGGTTCCTCAGTGTCTCCAGAACCAGAATCCCTCCGGGAGAGCGCATCTGGCTTGAGATTTCTGGAACCAGGTCTGTAGGACAATGTGAAGTTAAATCGGCTCAGGAAAAGGGCCCAGCGAGCCTGGCGTGGGTTCAACCGCCGGGCTGATCTCAGGTAAGCCAAATTCTTGTGATCAGTCCAAATTAAAAAGGGGTGGCTGGTGCCCTCCAACCAGTGCCTCCACTCTTGCAGGGCCCACACAACAGCCAGCAACTCTCGGTTACCCACATCATAGTTTCTCTCCGCTGGTGACAAACGACGGGAGAAAAAGGCACAGGGATGCAGTCTCTGAGTCTCTGGGTTCCTCTGGGAGAGAACGGCCCCCACCCCCTTGTCGGAGGCGTCCACCTCCACAACAAACTGGAGAGACGGGTTGGGATGCTTGAGCACCGGAGCAGAAGTAAAGAGAGTCTTCAGTTTGGAGAAGGCCTCCTCAGCCTCCTGACTCCACCTAAAGGGGGCGCTAACTGAGGTAAGACGGGTGAGGGGAACTGCCACCTTACTGTAGTCCCTAATAAACCTGCGATAGAAGTTGGCGAACCCTAAAAACCTCTGTAACTCTTTGCGGGAGGAGGGAGTGGGCCACTCACTCACCGCTTGGATCTTGGCAGGGTCTGGCTGAAGTTGGCCTTGAGCAATAACATAACCTAAAAAGTTGACCGAGGGGGCGTGGAACTCGCACTTCTCAGGTTTCACATAAAGTTTGTTCTCCAAAAGCCTCTGCAAAACTAACCGGACGTGCTGTTGATGCTCTAGCAGGGTGCGGGAGAAGATAAGAATGTCATCCAGATAAACAAACACGAATCTGTTAAGCATGTCGCGAAGCACATCATTAATAAGCGCCTGGAAGACGGCTGGGGCGTTAGTTAAACCGAAGGGCATTACCAAATACTCAAAGTGTCCGAGAGGCGTGTTAAAAGCCGTCTTCCATTCATCTCCCTCCTTAATACGGATGAGATGGTAAGCATTGCGAAGGTCAAGCTTAGTGAAAATCTGCGCGGAGCACAGGGGCTCGAACGAGGGGTCAATGAGAGGAAGAGAGTATTTATTCTTAACTGTGATGTCATTTAGACCCCGAAAATCAATACAGGGCCTAAGAGAAGCATCCTTCTTTTTAACAAAGAAGAAACCTGCTCCTAAAGGCGAGGAAGAGGGCCGAATCAACCCGGAAGCCAAGGAGTCTTGAATATATGTCTCCATGGCTTCCTTCTCGGGGCGTGAGAGATTGTAAAGCCGACTACTGGGCAGGGGGGCACCAGGGAGCAAGTCTATAGTGCAATCATATGGTCGATGCGGGGGAAGAGATATGGCCAGCTCCTTGCTGAAAACGGGCGCCAAATCATGGTATTCAGCAGGGACACCAGTAAGATCAGGCTGACAGGGAGCGACTCTAGGGCGAGAAGAGAACGGATTAGCTGAACGGAGACAGTGCGAATGACAATGGACGCTCCAATTAGTGATGGAAGCCGACTTCCAGTTAATTTGAGGATTGTGCATCTGTAACCAGGGGAGACCGAGCACTATGGGAGAGTGGGGAGACGGGATAACGAAAAAGGAAATATCCTCACGGTGATTACCCGAAATTATGAGAGTGAGGGGGGCGGTACGATGAGTCACTCTCGCGAGAACTCTGCCATCTAAGGCAGTAACAGTCTTGGGAGAATCTAGAGGCTCGAGAGGAATTTGAAGCTGTTTGGTCAATTCGTCCTGAATAAAGTTGTCATCAGCGCCGGAGTCTATGAGAACCTGAAGAGGGAGCGAGTTCCTGCCCCAGAGAAGGCATGAGGGAACGGTGATTCGAGAGGGAGAGCTAGGAGTGGAAGAGGTGTGGCTCACTAGTGCGCCCTCTGTCACTAGTGAGCCTTGGTCTTTTGGCGTAGAAGGGCAGGAGGCTAGAAAATGACCAGATTGACCACAGTAAATGCACAGTCTAAGACTTAACCTTCTCTGGCGTTCTCCGGGACTGAGTCTGGTTCTACCTAACTGCATGGGTTCCGATAGAGGGGAGCTGGGTGGAGAAACATTAGTCTTGGGAGTGATAGGAATGAGTGAAGGGGTTTGGACTACAGAGGGAGCCACTGGACGGGGTTTGGACTGTCGCTTCTCTCGCTGTCTCTCCCTCAACCTGTTGTCTATCCTGATGGTTAGAGAAATCAAGGACTCTAGTGAGTCTGGCTCATCCCGAGAGGCTAATTCATCCTTAAGCTCCTCGGATAAACTCCTCAAAAATATGCCTTTGAGCTCTGTCTCCCCCCATCCACTCTCAGAGGCTAAAATACGAAAATCGACAGAGAATTCAGCGGCTGACTGGGAACCCTGAGAAAGGGAAAATAATCTCTTGGCTGCTTCCTGTCCCTGCAGGGGGTGGTCAAAAACACGAATTAACTCAGCGGAGAACACAGAAAACGAGGCTAACACAGGGGACTTCTTCTCCCATAAACTAGTGGCCCAACGTGAGGCCTTACCACGCAGGAGATTAATGACATAAGCTATCTTGGCTCTATCTGAGGGATAGCTGCTAGGCTGCTGGTCAAAAACTAAAGTGCATTTTAACAAAAAACTACTGGCTGACCCAATCTCACCAGCGAAAAATTCAGGCTGAGGTACATAAGGCTCTTTCAAGGAAGAAGGGGAAGGAGAAGCAGGGGCTGAGGGATTAGCGGTGGCATTACTCACAGAGGTGGGAACAGGAGGTGCGCAGGGAGGCTGAGAGAGAGACTGCAGGTGGTCGGAAAGGGTGGAGACTTGGGTGCTGAGGCCTTGCAGGGATTTCATGATTCCGGTGAGCATGCCTTCGTGTTGTCCAAGGCGTTGTCCTTGTTGTGTGATGGCTGTCTTGATGGGGTCCAGATCCGCTGGGTCCATGGTTTGGCCAGAGTTTACTGTTGTGTGCGTGCGTGGTGGATGAACCCAGATGCGGAGTCGGGAGCAGCTTTAAGAGATTTATTGTGCACAGGAAAAAGGGGGGGGGATCCAAATGTCCGGAGAGTGAGGGGAAATCTCCGTGGGTGAGAGTGCTGGAGCCGAGCTGCTGGTGAGCGGAGAGTGAGGCACTGGAAAAGAGGAGGGACACGTTAGTAGGAGAATCCACAGGTAAGTACAGAAATCAATCAAAGAATCACAGGAGATACTGAGCCGAGCGCTGGAGCTTTACCACGGGGAGTAAAGAGCGAAACTCTGGCACTGCAGAGAGTTTCCAGGCGTCTCTTGAAGGTGAGTAGTGATGAGTGATTAATCGCAGGTGTGAGAACTCTCCGCAGCGCCGTGGGGGGATGGTGAACCTCAGGGAAAGCAGTGACAAGTTACCAGCAACAAGGCCGGTTCCCGGAACCCGGAAACCGGAAGTCCATAACAATAAAACGAAGTTTCAAAGTAACCATGACATCTTTGTGTCTTTGCTCTGCATTTCTTCATTGAAGGGTCTATGTACTGGAAACAAAATGTGCGAAAAGTCTTTGCCATGAAGACTGCCACTTTCCGGCAATGGCGCCTGCGGTGTTCAAGTCACAGGTATTGTTTAGATACCAACATATACTTTGCTTGTGAAGGTTGGCTTGGGTTTTTTTCAGGCTTGTTTTTTAAAGGGGGGAGGATGCAGCACTTAAATTGAAGGCTTATGACACTGCTTATTTTCAATACCTTGGGTGCCACTGTAGATCAGTGGTTGCCCAGACACCAACAAGGTCTGGGGTGGGAATTCTAGCTGGCCAAAGCACTCTCTATGTTAAGTTTGCATGTTTGCATCGTGCCCTTGAGGGTTTCCTGTGGGGTTTGGTTCCGACCACTATCAAGTCAAACCATGAATTGTGTCATTGCTTCTCCATTTTACCCAATCGCAAACATTCCTTGTCATAGCTCAAACTTTTACAATACAATCATTCTCAAATAAACTATTTACATAGTATACTTATTTCTCAAATGGCTTCATTTTTTAAAATTTGCTAACAATATGCTAAATGTGCCAAATGCAGAAATGATGATGTCCAAAGGCTACAGGACCAAGTGGAGGAACTGCTGGAGGCATCCCAAGGGCTGGAGGAAGTCAGAAGGAACATCGACAACCTTGTGACCCTCAGCCGTGACTTGTCTCCTGTTTGGCCAGAATTCAAACAGGCATTAATCTGTTTGATCTGCAGAGGTACTGTTTCCATTCTGCATGTTTGAATATTGGTCTGCATAACATTGAAGTAATCAAATGTAGTATTGCAATTAGTGATTGAGCTTTTGTCTTGAAATGATGAATTTAGAAAAATTAGGAAACAAAGAATTGAAAACACACCGGGCCACTCAAGTGGCTTCGTATTGTAAATTCATGCTAACTAGATTGGCAAGTCTAGTCTGCATGAGTTGATGAAACTACTTGGATAAGGGGTGAAACATCCAAGACAAAAATAAGTCCAGTTGACTAGATTGAAATGCCTATGATGCCTTTGACCTGAATTTGCATTGAGAAATGAACTGAGAATACAGGTCTTTTTTAAGATATATAGTTCAAAAGAACTCTTTTCTCATCCAGACCCCTTGGGCTTAATCAGTGTTTTATTTTTACATGTTCCTTTTTCCAGCTACGATGACTCGGCCCATGTTTTCGTCCTGCTGCCGGAGCCTGGTGGGGTGTGCGGAGTGTGTTGAAGAATGGAAAAACAACTCAGAACGATGCCTCAAGTGCAGGGATGAGCTGCCCACCTACACAGAAGTAGCAGGACTCTCTGCAGCACTTAACTGCCTGAAGTCACTTCAAGAGTGACTGATTTCAAAATTGGAATGTTTTTCAGATGAGGTAATGTTTATGTGTTATATTTATGTTTTCTATTGTTAAAACTGGTTCCTGTTAAACAAAAGTGCTGATATGTTTCATTTTTAAGTTTAACTGAATGCCTTATGGCTGTATTAAAGAGACAGTTGTTTTTTCTTCTAGACTTTGGTCTCAATTCTGCTTTATGTCTATATAATAGTATTTGTAACAATGCAGGGTCAAAGACTGCAGGTGTTATGGTAAACATACTCTACCAGATGACTATATTATTGGTCCATGATATAAGTAACATAGAACACAATGAAAAATGATGAGGGATGCCCTGTAGACTATTTTTAACAGGCAAAAGGGGTTGGGAATAACAGAATCTGGAACCTTACATGCAATTGATGATTAAAGCATAGCTAGCATAACTCGTGGCTATGATTTACAGTAAAAGTTGACCACCATTAGCTTGTGATGGGTGAATGGAGGGATGGATAGATTGATTGATTGGTTGATTGAACAGTGGTTGCCAGCTCCTCTCACAGACAATAAATAAATATCCAGCTTCAGCTCCAGCACAGAGCAGGCATTTTTGGTTATCACATTAAGCTGGTTCATGTTCCCTTCACTGGTATTGCTGACCAAGGCATAGAGGAGGAGCCCAAAGGCAACCATTCATTTATAAAATATCTGAAGCAGCTTTGGGCAGATGAGAAATGATGCCAGTCTCCCCAGGAAGTGGAGTCTGGTTTGCCCCTTCTTGTATACAAGATTGGTGTTCTGATCCCGGACAAGTTTGTTGTCCAGTAGAGGCCTCAAGGATCAACTACAGACCCCCCTATGCAGGTCGGTTGTGTGTATGTGTGTGGGTGTGTGAGTGTGTGTGGCTGGGGGGGGGGCTCCCACAGCAGCCTGCAAAGTAACTCGGCAGCTTCCTGTACTTCTCCTCATTCCCCTGATACATGCGTGCTTTATCGACCTGAGCTCAGAATCATTGTGGGAGTCAGCAGTATGCAGGGCAAAGAGGAGGGGGGACAACACAGTACTTTGTGGGGTTGCTCTATATAGCAACATGTATAGCAGGGTGCTGGATACGTCACTGCCTATCCTGACCAGCTGAGGTCTGTCTGTCCCATGTTTTCCAGGTCACAAAATGTGGCTTCACTACTTCCGTGCTTGTCATTTTTACCGCAACAGGGGTGGCTGATTACTCACAGCACAGCCACCATCGCCCAGATAGGAGAGTCCTGTTTGAATTGGTCTGGTAAATTATAGACTGCACAGTATAAGCACCCGGTGCTCAAACAGGTCACTGTCCTAGCTTTCAGCACCATGGACAGCGACGCTCACAGACTGACAGCGTTAGCTGCGAAGCTAGCGCGCTTATAGCCAAACAGTGAGCGGAATCTGGGCAAGTTGTATTCATATCCGTGGGAAGGGTGTGGCAGCTTCCCCAGCAAGGGTTGTCCGATGTGAAAGAGACTCACTCACCACCGGCGAGATGCAACAGCTAAACATGCGTTGTCTTTACCGGCATAATTTTTCTGTCGTGTGCACGCTCGCAGTCAAAATACTACGGAGCCTACACTCTCAGAAAGGATGTGTTAAAAAATGACACAAAAAATGTGTTGTGACATGCATAACACATTTTGTGTTGATTTCAACACAAGATGTGAAAAAAAAAGCCTAAGAAGTTGTACACACTGCATGTGTTAGATAGTTTAACACAACTTGTGTTATTTTGAGTGGCGGGAAGGGGGCGCCCTTTTTCATGTTCACTGTTCCCGCCTGAGAGACAAAGAAGACAAAGGAGACTGAGAAGGAGACTGTTTCACTTGGTTTGCTCCCCAACAACTCAGTAAATATTCATTTCTACTTTATTTAGATATATATTATCAAAATATAATGTGTTGGGGTAAATTTAGCATGTATATAATCCACCAACTAAATCATTTTTTAAAGGAAATTCATGATTAAGTTAGGTTGCGTTCAACAGGGCTGGCTAGCAGTTAGCTAATGTTACATCGCCTAACTCCATTTGTTGATTTTTAATTTTATTTCTACCTTACTGGCAAAAATACACAATGTAAAGTTCAATTGGGACCTTATAGTTGGCTTAACAACTGCTCCTTTAAGTAAAGTCGGCATGAAACCTTGTCACGGTTAATATTTAGCTAGTTAAGTTAAAGTCAGTACCACAGTCTGTTAACGCCGCCATTTTACTGTAGCTGTACTGCAGGGTTTGCATTGGGAAGGGAGAGGGAGATTTAAGTTGCTTATCGGGAGGCTGAACTCATACTGTGGACTACTTAACATTTTAACGGACATTTTTCTTATATAACTATGACCAGACTAGGACCTTTGGGAGTAGGACTGTTGGCCGTTGTGCTGTAATGTGACACAGACAGGTATAACACTCTGTGTTAACTGGACGAACGCGCTTTCAGTGTTTTCTTCTGGATAGTTTTTTGTTGTTGTTGTTCGTTATTCCCCCCGGTGCTGGTGTGTATTCGGGGGTTTCAGTCGGCAGGTTGGTATCCCTTCTAGTGTTTTCCCATTTACCTTTATCCGCCATAATTTAATTACCCTTGCGTAGTTTGATTTGCCACACCTATTTTGCCTTTTCATACGGCTGAGACCGTCTTTACGCACGCGAGCTGCTTCGTGGTGCACACGCAGCGGATAAACAGCTCTGGGTGAACAGCGCGGAGGAAGGCTGTGTACTGTATGCGAGCTACAAACACTCACACAAGTTATAGGAAACTCTGAAGCCTTTAAGGATAGACACAGGCTTTTCTCTGCACGCCTCTCTTTTTAATGTCTGTGCAGGATTGGTATAGGTATTGCGCTATACACGTGCGCGCTCCCGCTGTCTCTCTGATTCTCGCACACGGGCTGGAGAGCTCGTTACGTTCATATACAGTTTAATATTCCATTAATATTCTTTTCTCAAAGTATAAAGCCTCAAAGTATGAGGGTGTGATATAAAGACAGAGCTTCAGTCAGACTTACAACTTTACAGGAAGTATGGGTTACTATTGATAATTAGTGGGAATAAATAATCTCCCTTTTGCCTCAGTAAGGCAGAGAGAAGGAGAGTGGCTGTCAGGTTAAAGATGTGGAGCAACAGCTAAATGAAACAGTCACTGATTTAAGATATTTGTTCCTGTTGAATTCCTTCATCAGTAAGAGATGCAGCTGCAATAAACATTTCTGTGTCAATGAGTAGATTTATCAAATGAACATTAAACAAAGATGAATAAACAGTGTTGATCTTTCCAGAATATGAACTTGAGCAAGAAGTTAACTCCATTTATTATTTAAATAGATAATTTGACAATTATTGTTTTACTTAGGCTGACAAATATTAAAGTGTGATTCCAGCATAATCATGTAAACAAAAAGGGTCTGGCACACAATCTTTGGTGTAGATTAGCTGGAGTTAAAGTGAGAGATAGTTATGTGACCTGATGCAATTTTGACTCTTTTTGCCCTGAAATTGCACAAGATTTGTATGCCTTTAACTTTAAATTGCATAAATTTTTCTCCTGGGGGAGCACACCCTGATACCCCCTAGACAGTCCCCTACTATAGTCTGCTAAAAATCCTTATTTTCTTTTAAATACTCAAATGAGTTCTCCTCTTTTAAGCACAATGTTTTTTGATTTAGGGCATTTTTTTTTTCATTTTTGCTAATTTTTTGGACGGTCTTAGACCACAGGAGTAAAATGGTAGTGGTTCCCTTTTTAATATTGTTGTGTTATCTGCTATCTTCAGTGTGATGCAGAGTTTGGAAAAATGTCTGGGGGAGGAGTACCTTTGGATATGGGAAGGACACATCATTCAAAAGTGGCAACACTTGAAAACGACCCCAAGGAGAGAGAATGGTAAGTTACCTTCCATTTATACCAGATACAATGACTGTCAGTTTAATGTGTTTTTATTTGGTGTGCACATGGCCTGTGCCATTCATTTTTATTATAGGAATATTATATGAGGGGAATCCCATAGGGCCATAATATATTAAATTGTACTTTAATTCATATCGCCACTTGTGCTGAACCGTTAAAAAACAAAAAATGTGTTTATTGCGATTCTTTAAACTGATGGGTCATAAGTCCTCCAGCACATCCTTATGGGTACTGTTTTTCTCTGTGGTAGTAATTTATTGAACAGCCTATGTCAGAGGTAGAGTCACTAATTGTATGTATGCCTTTTGTGTTTTGCTCAGAGTCACTTTGCTTCAGAGCTCTTCAGCTCCTGGTACACTATCTGCCTCTAGGAAGGGCCAAAGGATGGACCAGATAGAGAGTAAAATCAGCCCTACCTTACATCTTGGACCTAAGACCGGTAAGAAAGATGTTTTTGACTATGAATGTCTCACGCTTTTGAATTAGTGAATCCCATCTCAGCTATTAACAAATGTTGAAAAGGGTTTTTGTTTTGACTTACTTAAGAATGTTCAATATCAAAATGTCCACGCTGGTATGGAAAATCACCTTTGGTTAGGCAACTGATCATTATAGTGGACTGCAAGGTAGGGAGATGTATGCACCAGTATTCGATGTTTCACACAGGTTGAGAATAAATTTTACGTTGGTGGCTTAATGTGACCCTTACAGTGTTTGACAGTTGGGTTCTTCAATAAATACACAACTTAAGAAATGAATATCAAATGTACATGTTGAAATTTTTCATTTTCAAAATATTAAAAAACACTATCTACTTCTTGATAGAATTAAGTGAAAATAAACCATTGGGATTATACATTTAAATATCTTTTAAATCACTTCTTAAAACTCATTTTTATAGACTGGCTTTTATGTGATGTCGTCTTCATCTTCTTATTATTTAATTTTTATCTTCTCACAGATTCTTACATATTTTAGTTTAATTTCGTCTTAATCTCTCCTTTACTCCCTGTCAACCTAATTTTATTTCCTTGCCCCCTGGCTGTTTTTGATTGTTACTGTCTTCCTCACTTTATTGATCTTACGTCTTCACTGCTTCCCCTTATGTTTACCTCTGTTATAATACTTATCAATTTTACTGCTTTTACAGGTTTAGAGCTGGTTTCACCCTGTTTTAATATCTGTTTTTGCCCTCTTATTTACATTTTACTGTTTCTCTTTTAATTTCTTATGTCTTTAATTTTGGTCCTCTCGGTCTCAGCTTGTGTAGCTGGGTTCCTACTTTGCCTGGGTTCCTATCATTTTATGGTACTGATGTCTGTGTCTTGCCTGCATCCTGATGTTCATGATGTCTTAGCTGTGCAGTTCATGTCTGCAATCTGATTGATGTCTGTGATGTCTTAGTTTGCATGGCATCACAGGTCATCTAGGTTTGGTTCTATATTGTTGCTCTTTATCGATGTAGATGAATTATTATCTGTCTACATGTCACGTTCTGTTTCTTGTCTTTTGTCTGGGTTGTTGCTTTGTTTTTGTACTTGCTTCTGCACTTGTCAAAGCACTTTGTAAACCCATGTTTTTAAAAGTGCTATACAAATAAAGTTATTATTATTATTATAAATATTTTCAGAATTTTGAGTGAAGTTTGACTTAATTAAAGATATTGCTTATTGTCATGAATATAGACATCACGTTTTGTACACTGATGAAACCCATTTTAACAAAGATGATTAACATTGATTTATTGACACCCCTATTCGATGGTTTTTTTTTTTCCAGATTGGAACCAGCATCCCCAGCTTCTGAGCCAGCAGTCCATCAGCTCAATCTTTCGCGTATAGGACACCCCAGCACAACAACTCAGTATGCCACTGCAGTAAAGAACGACAAAGTCACCATTCCACTTCAAGATGATAGTTTGACTTGAGCCACAGACAAACTGTTCTAAGCTGTTTTGGAACAAGTCAATTTCAGTAATGTCTCAGAGGATGCAGCAAGTGAATGGTGCCCCCTGTCTTGTGCTTGTGCAGTTTGATGACAGCATGGCCTGATGGATCAGTTATTTGTAGGCTAGTGCACTCTTGCTGAATTCTATTAATTGAACTTCTGTGAATTTTCTCGCTGAATTGTTTTTTTCAGTTTGATTTTTAGTTAGTGCTTCAAATGTCAGCATACAAATGGAGAATGATTTGACTTTTCTAATGCATTTACTTTATTTTGTGTCTTGTAAAGTTTTTACGGTCACCATTTTTGTAAGACAGACGTATTCTCCAGTACAAAATGCAATATTATGGTCTTAAAAGCTTATTTTCCATCCGTACATTAGACTCACCAAGACTGTATGTTGTTACACTTTATATATATTGTTTGAAAAAATAAATAAATCTGACCTGAATTTTATGCCGTCATTTTGTGATTATTTATTTATTTGACTTTTAGCATACAGGTAAAAAAAAAAAAAAAGCATTTTAGGATAATTGAAAAAAAAAATTAACACATTATGTGTTATTTTTATCATATCTGTTTTGAGAGTGTACTACGGGGATGGAGTGCGCACCATCATCCGTGTACCGAGCCGTTAAGGAGGACGATTTAGAGCGGCTCCTACTCTCGAGAGAGGTTCCAAAGAAAAGAGGCCAGTTATATCGGGATCATAATACCTGAATCGGATATGCTTGTTATACATGTTTAGTCCCCACTATTACAGCAGTCAGTTTGGTTAAAGTGGTGGCGCAGGCGTCTGATTACCGGAGGTTGGAGGGTGCGATCCCAGTCTTTGGAAGCTGCTATTTTTCATATATGTACATTTATATAGGCCTATACTATCATTACTAAAAATGATAACATGTTTGAATTTTTTTTTTATTGAAATTGGATTTAGCAATAGTAATGATATATAAATACATGTTATCAACTTTGATAACTGAAATGAGACATTAGCGCTACATGAGAGCGAGCTTACTATCAAGCCAAACCGCTGTTCTAAGAGTGTAATTCAAAACATCACACATATGAGAGCACACTGCTTTAAAAGATAAAGTATGAACTTTTGGGAGATCTCCCCCCTGCCAAACACTCACCATCGACAAACAGCTGGTGACCTCCATCCTGGGCAGGATCATCCCACACAAAGCCCCGGGCCCTGACAGGCTCCGAGGGAGGGTGTCCACTCAGTTCTCACCAGACTGAGAAAGTTGTGTTTGCATGAGTTTATATTCAGTACTTATTTATATAAAAATGAATTTGACTTTCTAGTTATGTTGGGCTGGTACCAACTTCTTACCACCGCACATCGGATGGAAATCTGAGTGACCATTATGAAACTCCGGGCTTTTTTTTTTGTCACCTCATTCCTAATTGGACAGGCTTATCTGGGCCCTTTTTCCAGATATAAAGGTAGACCTAAATAAAAGCCAAAAAAAAAAACGTATTTCCCACAGAAATAAAGTTCCACAACCATCCGTTTCATGAATGTGACACATTTATTGGATATGAAAAAACATGGTGGTGTGTTGTTCGAGCTGGGTAGGGGTATCTCGAAACTAAAGCCTTTTTTGAGGTCATGCTGCCAGAATAAATCCATATCCACGTATAAATCACTGGGATGTTTATAGGGGATGATTGAAGGCAACGTTGACGCACGGCGACACCTGCTGGTCATTTAAATTACCTACTCTCAGTGTGCCTCGTCGGTCTTGTCTTGTTGTGTCTTGTGGCTGACAAATATCTCTCTCTCACTCAATAGATAGCCTACTTCCGTGTAAACCCTGTACTGTACACAACTTGCTTTAATTTAGAATAGGTGCATATGGGGGCAGGCAATACAACGAAAGTCAGCTTCTCCATGCCTGCCAAAGCAGGAGCTTTATTTTAAAGGGTAGGACCTTTCACTGATTCTTGAGAATTTGGATAAAACAGTTTTTAATTTTGAAAATAAAAAGTAAGTCAAATTACAAAATCTGAAGGTATATCATTATAGACGAAGGTCTTGGCTGTTCAGCAATGTACTGGTGCGACCTCCTGTTTTTTTTTTATTTTTTTATTTATTCATTTTGTATATATATATATATATATATATATATATATATATATATATATATAGGCGTTTTCCCGATTATTACTTTGTTTATTACAAGGTTGCAGCCACACCAGCTACCATGCAGCTGACTACCAACACCCCACGTTTGATTGTGGCAGGTAAGAACTGTATGTGATTTTCAATGAGAATAAAACATGGGCAGCAACAGCTATTATCTTTCATACGGAGTTGGGGGTGGCAGGTGCAATCAAAATCAGTATACAGGAAAAATCATAATAGCCTTACAGTGTAACTGTTGCACATACTATGGACATGAGTAACCACTGAGCAAATCATAAGCATTTTGGGGGGAATCCAGTGTTTTTGCATCCATATTTTCTCCTGCTGCTTCACCTGGCTTCTTGACCCGGCTAACAAAATGAATTACTTCATATAATCATGATTTCCAGAATAATACCCCTCTGTGGTTATACTACATACATAATTATAACATTGACCCTCAAAATTTGGATGCAGACGAGACATCACTTTTGACTGGCAAATGTAGTCTTTGTCAGTAGTTCTCACACTTAAACACTGAGGACCCCTAAACTGATGCAAGTTAGACGGACACCCATTCAGTAAGATTTAGAGTTGACAAGAGCAGAAACACTTTGTGAATTATGGGGAATTTTAAACAATTTCTTTGGAATATTTTATCATCAACTTTTTAACAGTCATACATATAGTGCATAAACCCCAAATTCCCTCCCCTTCCCTTATAAACCAAACTGGGGAAGGAAAAAGAAGACAATATTAATAGAAATTAGAACAATAATTCCAAGACAAAAAAATGAGAGGAAAAAAAACAAAAGAAAAAGAGAGCCTGTGAAAGCAAAAGTTATTGTTAACTAATGTAGAAGAGAAAGCTCAGTTGCCCAGAGCATCCTATACTTTAGTCTGTCTCTTCAATAATGCACAATGTATCAATAACTGGTCAACATGTTTATTTTCATAATGTTAGAATCAAATTGATCAGATATTAATTCTTTCTGGGTTTTTTTACATTTCTATTGTTACTTTTCTAATCTGCAATATTTTTTTCAGGCCCACTGACTGACACAAACTGTTGGATGATGAGCATAGATAATGAGGAACTGTGTGAGCGAACATCTTTTGTGGATGGGCTGGCTGTGCTGTTCCCCTCCTACTATAGCTTCAATCTCCAATATCAGCAAGATGCAGCTTGCACGCTGGAATTCATCCAGAGATAAGAACTATTCCACACATACAATACTCAAATCTTAACACAAATGAAAACTACTGACACAAGTACAGCAAAAACAAACATATCTAACAATCCACAGTAAAAAACGTTGTCTATCTATTTTGCGAGTGAGTGTGTGCCTGAGCTGCTGCACTACATGACAGGAACAGGAGTAGAGTCACAACGTCTAAATTACAGCCTCTGAAAATGCAGTGTTACCCCTAGAATTGTCTTCAGGTTCAGTAAAACCCAACAAAGAAACTCAAAAAGCTAAGGGGTGCAGTGTGCAGAATGACAGGCATACTGGTGCAGTTGGATTTTTATTTTTTATTATTATTGTTATTTGTTTATTTATTTTACCATTTTTGGTGGATATTTCCTTTTTGCCATTTTTGCTTTTTTTTATATTTTGGTGACATTTTTGGGAATTTTTTTGTCATCTTTGCGATTATTAATTTTTGAAATTATAATTGAAAATTTTACATTTATATTTTCTTTAACTTTTCAAAGTCATTCAGTGGGACATATGACTTTGCTTATCCCGTGCAAACGTGTTGGCACTACTCCTTTGCACAACAGTCAACATGTCTCATTAATAGATTGTCACCTGAAAGACTGATTTTGTTGTTGTTTTACTTTGTTTTTCTAGATGTTGCCTTGACATCAATCCAGAGAGGGGAACAAAACTACCAATGTCAAGACACCAAGCAAGAGGAGCGGCAGGATGGTGCAAAAGAAGGCAACATCAGTAAATCCACGTCTGCACACTCATTAAGAAACTTGGTGATTTCAAGTGGGGCTTTGTGTGATTTTACACACACACACACACACCCACACACATACACACAAGTTGTAGTTCTTTTTCTTGTTTTTTTTTTCTCAATATAAATGGCATGTTGTTTATAGCAGAACTGTGCAGTTCAGTACAGTGCTTAAGTCTAACACATTTAGAACACGTACACTGAGACACAAACATGCACAATCAAATGCATGCACACACACAAGTACACAAGAGTTTCAGCTAGGTTCTTTCTATTGAAACTGTGTTCCTACATTGGCCCTATGCCCAAACCTGTGATACAGTTGTTAAAGTCTCTGTTAACCTTGACAAATGCTGTGAGGCTTTTAATAAAAAAAGTTTGAAAAGGAACTAATACCTTTATAAGTATAATACTGTACTTGTAAGTACAGCAAGATACTGTAGAAAATTACAGTATTTTGCTGGATCACTGCTGCCAGTAAAATACTGTAATTTTTACAGTGCAGTAAAAACTCCTCTCATAACAACAAAAACAATACTTTATAACTGAACATTGAATCCTAATCTGGACACAGACATGAGAGGTCGGCATGTTTGATCTTGACGCAGTGCTAAATTGCGCGTGGAGATGCCTCAGTCCATGACGCGTGCAGGGACGTCAGGGGATTCAGATAGAGTGGACATGCAGAAGAACGACTGTGGGGCTCATACGTGTGTTTAAAGTCAAGTTTTCACTCAGCAGGTGAGGGTTTGCTGCTCTGTAAATGGTAAAAGGGCAGCAGTGCTTGAATCTCCGCAAGAAAGAGCTAGAGTCTCTCTCTCTCACCAGGTTAAACAGGGCTCAGATCAGGTTTTGTGAATAGGTTGCTGTTTTAAAGCCATAAACAGTCATATTGAATGATATTCCAGTCTTGTAAATTCATCATCAGTGGATTCTGAAAATGTTAAAATCTGTAAAACTTCTCATATGTTACAAGGACAGCATATTTTTGCCTGATCTGTTTAGAGTACTTGCAAATAAATTCTCCTTCTAAGGTAGCTAATTAACCATTTAGTCTGCAAACATGCTGCACTCATTAAATGGTACCTACATCTATTATTGGATCGTTTCTCTCTATAAACATTACAGCAGCCTATATATCAGCTGTTTGTCGTACTGATATTGCTAAAAACAATTGTGCGGCCCACAGGATATCTCATTGGAGCAAATCCGGCCCCTACCCTAAATGAATTTGAGACCCCTGTGCTACAGCCTCCTCCACTGCTGGAGTCAGAGCCCCAAAACCTGTAGCTCATTCAGAAAGACCCCAGAAATGGGTGTCACTGGAGGCATTTGGTTTCACTGCCAAAAAGGAGAAGAAATGAAAAGCAGGATAGCCGTTTACACAACTGCACTTAATTGTTCTTAATTGTTGGTGCTGCTCTGAGTTTTGTTTTTCTGTTTGGCTGTTCAAAGTAAAATAAATAACTTGCACTGAAAAGTTATGGAGATGGTTGAATATTTGTATGACTACATTATAGCTGAGTTAAGCCTTGCAAAAAGTGTTTTATTGAATAGATTGAAAACATTGAAATTACATGAAGGAAACTAACAGAAAAGCTATTCAAAATTGGCCTCTTCCTTTCAAATGCTATTGGTCCTGAGAATCTTAATAGTGTAGGTGAAAGTCTTTTTACAACTTGAGTGCTTTATTAGAGAACAGTATACTGTGTAAATGCCCTTGGGCTAAGGGTATGTACACAGTATACTCCTTTTTACATGAAAACCTCTGGGAAGTGACTGATAGGCAGAAAAAAGGCTCTTACACGTGTGGTATGGTGGGTTGATGGTCGGGTAAAATGATTTGGTGTCTAAAAAAATTTCAGTCAAAAGATTTTTTTTTTTTTTGCTTTAATCCCGGGGACTTCTGGGCTGATTTTGTGCAAAGGAATTCACTCTTTTACTGTTCTATAATGTTCATGTTTCATTGCAAAGTTATAGTTATGCATGTTTATTTATTGGTTCATGTTTTTAGGGGAAAGTATGACACCATGAGTGAGGGGATTATGCTGTGTTCAATTTTACTCGGAACTTGGAAAGATCTGAACCGGAAATTCCAACTTCCGAGGTAAATGCGTTTCATTGCATAAGCTCAGAAAACATGGCCGGCCACAGAAAGGATGTGTTTGTTTTGATGTTATTCGAGGATTAAAAATTACTGTTTGGGAATTATATTAGCTACTTGAGGGAGAGAGAGAAAGAGAAACGTACGTATGACTTGAACGCACCATCATTGAACTTATACGGGCATCAAAGCGAGCTGTGCAGAGGCCTGTACTGTAGTAACACAAACGCTAAATTAGACGACACATAAAAGTAAAAGTTGAGGAGAAAATGACTCTCACGGTGTGCGACGCCATATTGCTACGTCATTCCGACCGACTCGGGCTGCTTGGATCCTACCCGAATTCCTGAGTCAGAGTCTCGAGCTCAAGGGCCGTTCTATTGCACTTTTCCGATTCGGAGGTCGGATTTATCCGAGTTCTGAGTACAATCGAACGCAGCATTAATGCTGCAGACTACCCTGCCTGTATGTGTCTGCAGCTGTTGTTCTAAATAAAAGATAGCTGCTCATGCTTCCTGTGTGAGAGCTTGTTAAACTCATTCAACCTATCTATGAGCCACTCCTCATCACAGTTTGACACAATCTGAAATCACAGAGCAGTTTGTCTCAGGACATTCTGTTGTCACAGTGGTCTATGGATCATTTAAAGCATCATAGCAGAGATTTAAACAGACTTTATCTCTTCTTCTTAGGTCAACAAAAGGTCAAGAGACAGGCTAATGGCATGAGTGCTTTCCTCCATTCAGATTGTAACATTTAAAAACCTGAGAGGATCATGTTCTTCCTGAGTGGGCGTGGCTTCAGCTCATTCTGGAGCAGATTTTACTGCCTCATTTTTCATTTGAAGCTTCATTTTATAAACTTGGAGATGCTTTATGTTACTGAAATTTGACCAGGGGGTTCATGACACAGTGACCTATCATACGACAAAGGTAAATACAGATTTATTTTTACTTTACAGGGTCTTTAAGTAATAATCAATGAAAAGAGAAGGTTAAGCAATCAAACAAACCTCCTCACGTGTTTGTCCAGGGAGTGTGTGTGGCTCAGTGTCTGGCTCTGCTCTGCATGCTCCTCTCCCCTGCCACTCAAATTACTTACTCAAAATGCTACTCCTCCACCCTTAGTGCTAACAGCACTCAGGTGTGCTGCAGCCCACAGGTAGTGGGAGACCAGAGAGCCAGGGAGAGAGAGGACATGCAGCTCTTCATATAACCATGGATTGAAAATATTGTACTTGAGATGATAATTTTAGAGCGGAGGCATGTATAATTAGAAAGACTTGGATGTGATCAACTCACAAGCCTACACTGGCTTCCTCATTTTGGCAGGAGTTCACAAGTCAAGTTGTTTCCACATGCCCACACCACGAGAAGTATCAAAGTTCTCGTGGGAATAGTTGTTTTCTCCACCCCCCTGTTATGTATCAACTCAAAAGTATCAACTCTGCACCTGCAGGTGTGAGGATGTTAGGTCACACACTCAGACAAGTTTTACACAGCTAAAACAGTTTGGGGTCAAACTGACCCAAGAGGAACACCAGTGCGTGCAATATGTGTTCAGCACATTGAAAAATACATTATCATGATAATTTTATGTTTAATCAGCTGTCCCCATCAAATTAGGAAAAGTCTTGAAATATGAAGCAAAAACAAAAAAGTCAACTATTATTTTTGAATGATAAGCATTGAAAGGGATCAAATTGACCTCAAGGATAATAGGAGGGTTAAGGAAGGTAGCTTTATAGTTAAAAATATTTTGTTGTAAAGGCATTCAAAATGATAGATAGATAGATAGATAGATAGATAGATAGATAGATAGATAGATAGATAGATAGATAGATAGATACTGTGCAGAACGTTTAAGCTTTTTAAGGGACAAAAATTGTCCCTAGCAAGTAAGCAGCCTGAGGGCACCATCAGGCAGGAAGAGAATTGACCATCCCTGGTCATGTTCTGGATGTCCTTGCATATTACCAGGGGCATGGGGGAAAAAAGGTAAAAATATAGCAAGAGTCCACACCTTTAGGGCGGAGTAAGCCCAGCTAGGGTAACATTCAGGCGTGTTATAGGGTTGCCACAAGTCCCTGGATGTCCTAAGGGCTGAAAACCCCTGGCGGTCTCTGGGTGTATTTCTAGGGGTGAAAAGGCTCAGAGAAAGGGGGCCACCTAGCTTGACCTTGGCCACAGATTTGTTTTAGGGGTAGAAGGAGGGTTTCCCAGATCTACACATGTGTGAGATATACTCTTAGAAGTAAAGGTGCTGAATAGAACCGTATAAGGTTCTTCGGCTTGTCCTCATAGGAGAACCCTTTTTGGTTCCTGTTGGGATCCTTTATAAAGGTTCCACCTAGAACCCAACATAAAGGGTTATACCCGGGACCATCTGTGAAAGGTTCCACCCAGAACCCTCTATGAGAGGTTCTACAAAGAACCCTGCAATGGTGTAGTGGTTTCATTTATAACCCTTACTGAGGGTTCCATCTAGATCCCACATAGGGAGTCCCACTTACAAGCCTTTTATATTTCAAAGGTTTTATCTAGAACCCGCACAGGGACCACTTTATAAGGGTTTCACCAATAACCCTCATGTCTTCTAATGGTTATATAAGGAACCACATTGCATTCTTCAGATCAGGCAAAAACATCGACTAATAGACTAAACATGCATAATAACAACGTTGCAATGAACATGAACATTATTAAAAATGGTGCATGTTTAGTTTATTAGTTGATGTTTTTAGTGAGAAGTGTTTTTTGAAGTGTGATACCATGAGTGAGGGGGTCAATGTTGCAGACCACCCTGCTTTTATGTAACAGTATTTGTGGTTGAAAATAAATAATAACCACTCATGCTTTGTGTGTGAGAGTTTGTCAAAGTAATTCAAATTGTCTGAGAGCAATTCCTTGTCACTGCTCACCACAACACCAAACTACAAAAAGCACCCAGAGAACATAGACTTCCACCATAGGCCCTACCTTCCAATAGTGAAGAGTCCTTTAAAAATATCACTGGATCCAAACGGTGATCTGGATCAGCCTGTTACTCAGTCCCTGGTGGGATAAAGCCACAGTGAGGCAAAGAACTGGCCTCAACAGATGTGGAAATTATGGTAAAAGCATTGTCTGCTGATGTTAACAGATGCGCTGACAGTCTCACCAATGGTTTTTTTGAAAATTTTAAACAGCCCCTCCCCTTAAAGAACTAAACATACTAAGTTATCTCAGCTTAACATGATCATTGCATCTTTCAGCTGAATAGTACAAACAACTAATTTGATTTAGTAATGTCAACGTTTTTTGACAAAACATAAAAGAATAAGTAATGATTGCTAAAAAGTTTAAGTAGAAACAAAATCCGGGTTTACAGTGTAGCCTGTGATAAACCTTGAGCACTAATAACTTCCTTACCTAAGTACTCTACACAAAGAAATTATAGTTATTTGAACTGAAGTGCAATTGTTCTTTACTTAAAAAGCCTTTTAAAGTACAACGCAAAAATCTCTATTTTAATCTACTAGGGTCATAAAGTTAAAGTTACTTGGTTTTTTCAAGGCAATCAGTTTGCATGATTTTTTAAAGTGAGGTTAACTAATTGGATTTTACAGTGTACTAGTAGTAAACATGGGCAAGCCCAGGGGCCAACATGGAACCCATGGAACCCATATGGGTGCCCACATGGACATGCTGGCTGGGATTGTATGGCATGAAATGATGGAAAAGACATTTAAGACTGTGACAGAACAAGTACAATTAATTGATAAGGGTATTACAGATACATCTGCATTAAAAATACTATTTGAAACATGGCTAAACATTTGAATATTTGAGGGTGAGGATCTTCTAATACCCATGTTTTCAACAGCCCTCGAAGAACTCCTTCCAAAAAGGGTTCTCTGTATTGAAACGGTTCTTACAGGAACCCTTAGTCTTACAAAGAACCGTTGAAGAACGCTTCTTTCAAAAAAAAGTTTTTCAGAAGCAAATGGTTCTGGGTAGAACTTGTGCCCTTCAGGAAGAACTCTTTTGGAACCCTTATTTCTAAGAGTGTACTATGAAGATTAATACATCAGCTGCTGCTGCTGCATATGCCAACATTTCATTACAGACATTATAACAGATAACAAAATAAACAGTGGTATTAGAAATTATTTTAATTATTTTCAAAAGTTGAACAATCTTTGGTTTTTAGCTCTTAGCCATATCTATGTGCTTCTTCTCTCTCTTTAAATCATTGTGAAGTGAACATTTTTGTGATTTGTCTGTTGAAATCAACATTTTCAGACCTAATTACTGGAACAAAAATGAAGATACAACAGGAGAGGGAAGGTGTGTTGCTGCTGCTGCAGCCTTTCTACCAGCTTTATCTTAATCCGTCATTTGGATGTTTGTCACAGGACCAACTGAGGATGTGAGTATATCCTTCACCATTGTTTTGACTTTATTTTGCTCATGCAAACACAAACATTTAAATGAGTGAGACACTGTGGAGATGACTCACAGCTGTAAATGTCTTTGTACAGAGCTGTGATGATTCATTCAGATCAGTGGAAAACACGTTTGGCTCCCCAATCAGAAGGTTAAGAGGAACTATCACCACTGTTGACTGGAAGTGATCTGATTGGATAAACAGGTTAGATTTATGTGCTGCTGTTCTTACTTTTCTCCAAGGCCTACAGACGGACAAATATTTCAACTTGATGGTAAGAGTTGATAGATGAAGGGATGATGATAAAAGTTGAGGGATGAAGGGTTATTGATAAGGCAGCGTCCCCTGCTTTGGATTTAAAGCGTGGAACGGTCAGAAGACCGCTGCCTGTAGACCTGAGAGTTCTGGCTGGAGCATAGCTTATTAGCTTATCTTTACTGTACTGAGGCACCAGGACATTCAGTGCTTTGTGAACCAGCAACAAAATCTTAAAATTGACCCTAGTTTGGACCAGAAGCCAGTGGAGAGATTTGAGGACTAACATGATATGTTTAAATGTTTGGTTCTGGTAAGAAGTCTTGCTTGAATAAACCATTGCAGTAGTCTAACCTGCTTGTAATAAATGCATGTACTAATTTTTCTGCGTTGGGTGTTGGCAGAAGGTTCCTTATTTTTCAGATGTTTTCAGATGATAAAATGCTGATTTTGTGATCTGATTTATGTGACCTTTGAAGTTTAGATCACTGTCCATGATAACACCAAGAGTCTTTGCTTCTGTATTGCATTTTAAGGAAACTGAACTGAGATGAGCAGTGATTTTATGTCTTTGAGTTTTGGATCCAAATATGAGAATTTCTGTTTTGTCTTTGTTGAATTGTAAAAAGTTTTCAGACACCCACAGGTGTATTTCATTTAAACTTTGGTGGATGAGTTTATGAGATCGGGATGGTCTGAGGATAGAGAAATGTACAGTTGTGTATCATCTGAATAATTGTGGTCGTTTATTCTGTATTGCTGAATGATATGTAGTAGTGGTAGCATGTAAATGCCCAATAATAATGGTGCAAGAATTGATTCATGAGGTAGTCAGCACTTAAAAGCTACTGTATTTGATTTAAAATCATCTATGGACACAGAGAAATCTGTCTTGTAGATAGGTTTTGACCCAAAGTAGGGCTGTACCAGACAGCCCCACCCATTCCTCTAATCTGTTGATTAAAACAGTTGGGCCACTGTATCAAGGCTGCAGAGAGGTCACGAAGAATTAGATCAGATATACCGCTTTCCCACTAAAATTAGCGTGTAAAAGCAGGTTTTTTAAATGCGGGTAAACCCCCAGACCGATCGCAGACGAGCTGCATGGCGCTCTAGTGCGTCATCAGCGCACTGAAACACAGCGAGGTAAACAGCTAGGTGGGGGGTGATGATATGAAGGCAGATGGAATTTGTTGCTGAGATGGCAAAGAGTTGCAGAAGTTACAGACGGAGGAGACAACAATGACGGAGGAGACAGCAATGCTCGTCCCTCTACTGCCGGCGTCCTTTTGTCGCCCCAACTTAAGGGCACAATATTATGATGTAGGTACTTTACGCCAAAGTCATCCTGCGTTCACCCGGGTGTGACGTTCCCACTGGAGCCGATTGGAGTCCATTGCAGGGTCAGTCAATGCGGGTCTGAATGCCTATTAGAGCCTTTCCCACTGCTGACAGGAGCAGATTGTTAGCACGTTTAAATGGGTTTTTCGGCCAGTGGGAAAGGGGTAATAGTTTGTTGCAGTCTGTGTTAAAGTGCAGGTCATTTATTACTTTGATTAAGGCTGTTTCAGTGCTATGGTAGCAGCAAAAGCCAGATTGATAAGTGTCTGAAAGGTTATTTGATGTTAAGTAGTTGATGAGCCGTAAGTAGACTGTTTTAAGTATTTTACTGAAGGGATGATGCTAAAGGCTGAGGAATGAAGGGTTGATGGTGAGGGTTGAGGGATGAAGGTATATTTTACCCTTTAAGACAAGTTTATATCGGTCTCAGAGGTCCACAAAACATGACTGGGAAGTTTGTTGCAGAAAAACACTCCAGTATTGATTTCTGCATGTTCAAAAACTCCTCTGTTTCAGCCCTGCTCAGAACCAGCTGTTTCTGTGTCTGTGGCTTTAAATGTTACTGAGCTGTCTGACTCCGCCCCTCTCAGGAAGTGGATGTGGCTTATGGATGAGAGGAGGGTGGATCGTTCTTCCAAGCGGGGATGGCCATCAGAACCTGGGGGCGGTGCTAACTCCCCACATGACATCATGAGGGGAAAATCTGAGAACTGCTTCATTCAGCACACATTTTCTGAAAGTTGGAGAAAGAGAGGTGGGGGAGGGGATGGATTTTCCTGGTACTTGAGGGAATTGTGGACAGGCCAGGGGCACATGTTTCTGTTAGACAAGCCTGAAAAAGTGATTTTTGCATAATATGTCCCCTTTAATAACGTACCGTTACGGCTCCAAACATTTCTATGAATATATTCCATCAGCTGAGGATCTGTACCTGACAGGGGGAACATCATCAAGGTGGAATTATTAAAAACATGGCACTTTTCAGCTGTAGAGATAAGAAGTTTAAACTGCACTTGTTAAAAAGGGGATTAAACATGGAATAACCATGTTTAAAAACTTTTCCAATTTTTGAAAGATAAATATAATGTTGGGTGTCCATACTTCATGTATGCAAATTTTCAAACCGCAAGATAAACGAATGCGCCATTTATCTTGGAATTAGCGTGTGAACTGATGAAAACAGTTCGTTGAAAATCTCGCCGAGATTCTACCAAGACGAGATTTTGATGGACCAAACTGATGAGGTCATCACAATAGGATCTCCTGACTGGTTCGTCCATGCTGCCAGCAAAGCGGAACAGACCGCCCCACAAGGCTTTTTAGCCGTTAGCCACCTAGCAGCAGAATAATTAAACACTTACCAAACAGATACGTCCTGCTCTATCCTTCACTGCTGCTGGTTCCCCCCCCTTCAAACTATCAGGATCAGACTCTGGGTCTAACACGTATGGGTGTATATCAAAATTCGTCATATTTTACTCAGTCGGACCGGTTCATTCAAAGTTTTCAACTACGAGCATAATAACATTAGCCACATTGGAGGGGTGGGCACAAACATTGAGTCCTGCCGCCGGCCAGCCTCTGGACAATCGGCCAATCGGAGGAAAGCAAGTCTGTGGAGCAGGGGGAGTTAAAGAGACAGCAGCGAAAACAAAGCGTTTCAGACGGAGGTTAAAATAAGGGTTTTTCAGGACGCCAGTGTGAGAAACATGAGGAGTTTTTTGAGCTGTAAACCATGTGAAGCTACTACGTGGATATCAGAGAGATGGTGTAAAGCCTTGAAAAAAGGCAAAATACCCCCAGTTTAACCTTTAAATGTTTATCAGTCTCGTAACTTCGGCTGTGAATTCTTGTTTCACGGACAATATTCCCAAAATGATGCTTTCTGGACAAACGACTTAAGTTCTGAAGATTTATCATGAATAACAGGATTAAAATTTATAAATCACATAACTAATATTGACTATAATGTATGAATTAAAATGGACATGACTAAATGTAACAAAAAGATATGATAACAATCTGATTTGATGAAGGGTGAGTGTGATCTGAAATCCAGGAAAATATTAAACTGTGGAATTTGGAAATAGATTTTGGAAAATTTGATTTGTGGCTTTTAATGGAACCTGAGTGAACCACATCAGCCCGTTCAGGAGGACTTAGACCAGAATCACCTACTTTACCGTAGAGGGATGGAGTCTGGAGGTGAGCCATCTAGATGAAAGAAGGGAGTCCGTAGCTACCGCTTAGATCGGCTGACTTGAACCTTTGATCGGGTCGATGAAGGGTTGACAGATTCTGTAAAGTGGAGTGGAGCCTGGTGGATCTCTCCAGCTGTGTCACATCCCCTGGTTGATTTAGTGAAGTCTTTTTTATTTTTCCTCAGGTTTCCCAGTCTTGTCATTTCCTGTTTTATTTTGTAAACTTACCTTGTGTCTCTCTTTCAGATCACTTCTTCCTGCCCATCCCAAATTATATTTACCATGATTGATTTATAAAATCTTTTTATCTGTGTTTAATAGTCCTTAGAAGATTGTTCATGCATCAGGTTGATCCTATGGAGTCTTTATATAAAATAAGTGAGGTTAAAGTGAGCTGGATGACCTGATCCTTGGTAAAAGGGGGTGGTCTACCATCTGAGTCATTTTCTATCAGGATTAAACCTTCTGAATAACCCGGCCCTGTGACACTGAAGAGCCTGATAGGCAGTTTTCACCTGAATAAATTTGCATGTTACAAGGTTCCTATTTAACCCCAGCGTTATTCCAGCAGCTGCAGATCTTCATTCTGAGCTGAGGGAGGAAGAGAGAAGCGGCGAGGATGGAGAAGATTCTCCTGAGCATCATCTCTGCAGCAGGCAAGTCATCCTAACTCAGGGTGTTTAAAAGTGGGGCTCCTGGACCCTGGGGGGTCGCCAGGGCGCCACTAGGGCGTTTGTTTAAAGTTGGAGGGAAGAGGGGGAAAATCAAACAGAAATAAAAGTTTACAATGTTATTTGTGACAACAATAGTTCAATATATACGTCAGTTATAGATGTTAAATGTTATTTTTCCATGGCAGGCTTCAGTTTAAAAGAAAACATTAAATGTAATAATGCAGCGGTGTCAGTCACAGCAGGGACCGGATTCTGAACTTAGGTCTGACCTGAGAGCCTAGCAGGGTCAACATTAAACCATGAACTGTCAACCTCATTTTCACTAGTAATGAATTATGGGTATAAAAAACAAACTCAGCATTGATGATAAGTGAGTTTGAGATTTAAAAAGTCAAAATTAAGGCTCAAAGGCTCAAAACCTGGGGTCAAAGGTCAAAATTATAAGTTTAAAAGGTCAAAATACACAAAATTAAAAGTCTAAATTACATTTTAAAAAGCAAATATATTAAATAACATTCAAAATCATGAATTTTAAAGGTCAAAATATGAGATAAAATTCAAAATCATGTCCTAAAAATGTCAGATTATTAGTTTAAATTTAAATTATGTGTCTAAAAGATCAAATATGAGATTAAAAGTCAGAGTAAGGAGCTGACAAAGTCTAAATCTGAGAAAGAATTCTAAATTTTGAGTTTGAAAGGTAAAAAATTAGATAAAAAAGTCAAAATTACATTTTAAAAGGCAAATTAAATAAAATTCAAAATTGTGAATTTTAAAGGTCAGATGATGAGATTCAATTTTAAATTGTGAGTCTAAAAGATTAAAATATGAGAGTAGAGTTACAAGTTGACAAGCTTTAAATGTAAAATAAAATAAATAAAAGTCTAAATCATGAGTTTCAAAGGTCAGAATTTGAGATGCGTCAAAAATATGAAATAAATACACAAATTAATTCATTTTCCCACATTCCTAAATTTGTATCTCATTATTTTAACCTTCAGTTGTTCAGATTTTTCGACTTAGGCATATTTTAAATCATCAAGTTTGAGTTTATATTTTACATGAGGAAATCTGCAGACCTCATACCAGTGAACCAGTTAGAATAAAAATATGATCTGATCTTGCAGGCCGGGTATAACTGTACCAAGGGCCGGATTTGGCCCCCAGGCCCTGAGTTTGACATTCCTCCATATTTCCCAAAGAAGTTGGGATGTCATTCTCTATTACCAGTGAACCTACTGACCTCTAGAATGCATAAGGTACTGTAGGTGTTTGAGAATTGATCAAATGTCAGTCCTTTCTTGCTCTTGTCCCAACTTTTTAGGAATAGGAATCAAGTCCAGAATGCATGTATAGTTCCATAATGTCAAGTTTACAGGTTTGAACATTAATTATCTTGTCTTTGAGTTTTATTGAGTTGAAAGATTTAGTACTTGTGTATTCTGCTCATGTTTCACACAACGTCCCAACTTTTTTGAATTTGGGGGTTCTATGACGTTTGATTGCAGGAGTTTTCTCCCAGAGACGATGGAAGCCATACTTGAATTTCTCAGTAATGTTTGTGGCTGAATCTGATGATGGTGCTTCTCTCCTCTGCAGGACTGTGTGCCGTTCTCTGTCATGCTGAGCGTCGGTTTCATTTTGTTTATGAGAAGAAGAACATGACCGAGGCTCGGAGCTACCGCAGAGAGAAATACACAGACCTGGCCACCATAGACCACATGAACCACATGAAGATCCTGAATGACATTGCAGATTTGAGCAGAATGGTCGACAAAGTGAGTCGTCTGTTCTCTGGTTTATGACGTCAACACCATTTTTATCAGAGTTTTTGAGCTTTCATTCACTAAAACTAGTCTAATAATATAAAGATTAAAAATGACTAAAATGTGACTAAAGCCTAAGAATATTTTACCCTAAAAGCAATCACTAAATATAACTGCAAAGTCCAAAGTCTTCTTCTAGATCAGAAAGCTACTGCATCAAATTTCTTGGTATCAACATCTGCATACCATCTTTTTAGGAGTAGGATTATTTCAGTGGTAACTGAAGTGCAGCTATCAATCTTCCTTCTCATGTCTTGAGATGGTAAAGTAAGTGCACGTAAACCCTCATACTCTTGCTTTAGTTCTGACTCAAACTTTTCTATAGAATGGATCATTTCACCCAACTCAGTTTTAGAGCACTCTTTCTTAAGTTTAGATCTTGACAGTTGAACCTCTGCTTTGAAGTTTACATATGTTGACATAGACTTTCTTTTTCTTTTTGTTATTTCGTTTCATTTAAGCTCAACCAGTTTTTCTGTAGGGTGTTTCTCCCTTTCTGTCAAGAACCATGGACCAGAACACAGGATAAACAGGACCCAAAAATGCAGACTCTGAGACAGGTTGACGTGAGGCAAAAATCAGAATCTTTAATTCAGTCCGAAGTCAAAAACCAGAAGTTCCAAAACTCACAGGCAAAGGTACAAAATAAGCAGCAGGCAGGAGCGGAGTCAAAAGGGCTGGCGTGGTCGAGATCGAAAAGAAACAAAGACTTGAGTATACTAGGGAGCTGGTACGTGACAGAGAAGGTCAGCGGACTAACAAAGGAGGTGGGTGAGCAGGTGAGTATTATACTATGACTAATTAGTGATGCAGGACCGGTGTGAGGAGCAGCGTGCAGGACGGAGAACAGGAGAGGGAGGGGACGAGGTGAGTGACACAAGAGGTAAGGAGAGTCAGTGAGGAAAAGGCGGGGCGCGGTGAGTGGAGTGTGATCGATCTAAAACAGAAAAGAGAAATGAGAACAAGCAAAAAATAAAACAGACATGAATGTGCGAAAAAGGTGGAAAAAAATAAACTTAACAGATGGGGATTGTGACACTTTCTGATCGTCTCACCTGCGTTTTGACTTGAGATGATGAAGACTGTGGTAACCCTGTCTTGTGTATTTCAAGATCTCCACATATTTCTCCTACAAGTGTCTCAATTTCTTGTCTTTTTAAGTCGTCAAGTTCAGTTTCTAATTTCTCTTCCAACTTTACTTTCTCATCTTCTAGAGCTGCAAGTATTTCCTCTAATGCACGAAACTCAGTTGTGCTCTGCTCCATTTTCAAAAATGATTAGAACTAACACCTTTGAAATATTTACAGTGAAAGGAAACTTAGAAAACTGCTGGGAGAATATGCAATAGGACACAAGTTACACTCTTCAATAATATACAACACTTTTCTCCTTTTAACTTAGAAATTAAAAGTTTCCAAACGTAAAATATACCATCTGACCTGGTACCTCAAAGGTGTTGTGACCTTTTGCAAAACTGCATTGTCCATAAATGTCGCCCTGGTACCTCTTCAGTCTGGCTGAATGTCCAGCGGATGTGGGAAGAAGCATGTATGTCTTCTACCTGGACAGCAAAGTCCTTGAAGCATGGCCCTGCAGGAATCTTGCTGCTTGCTCCTGGATTAGCCACGTTTTTCACTATAACTGCTCCCAAAGTCTTCTTCTCGATCAGAAAAGCCACGTTTCAACTGATGTTGACAAGATTTTATTTCTTTCTTGCTACAGCAAGTCTTCACCTTGAATCACCGTGAAAAACTAAAAAATACAAACATAAGAAACACGTTTACAAATTAAATTATAACCCTTAACACATGTTCATATAAACAAAAAACAATCACATACCGTGTGCGCCATCCGACTAGAATTCAGGAGTTGTTACAGTCATGTCCTTATGTTCTCAAAATTCCCCAAAACACACGTCCTCTCTCTGCATCCGACTGTTGACAGCCTTCAGCAGCCATGTGTCCCTTCCCAATCAGCCATGTGAACAGCGCATGCCTACCACCCATTTCAATACCAAGCCTCACCAGCAGGTGGCAGCAACAGACAAACAAGGCGCACACATCCAGAAACAAAACATTGTTACAGAAAAGGAACTAAAGATACATAGCCTGTTTTTCTGCGACAGCTACACTAAATTTAAAATAGTTTCTAAAGTTAACACTGAGGAGTATGGCAGTTTGAACAGTGTAGCCTGGCATTCAGACAGTTCAGTCTAAGCTTTATTTAAGATCAGATAAACTTTAATTGATCCTCTATTGGGGGACATTTGGTTAAAACAGCTCAGCAGGAGAGGGAACATTAAGACATGCCCCATTCTAATGAAGGATTTCTCTGGTTTGAACACTGTTGGGAATATTAGAGGTTAGTTAGAATTTAACTAGAGTGATGTTCAACTACTCAGAACATTTTCATGGTTTGGTAGATGACTCCAGTAATGATTCTGAGGACTTTTTCCACCACTGAAGCTGAAGAAACCATCAAATTTTGCTTTCAGCTAGCCTGGATCGGTCTGTACGACGACGTGAACAGTTGGAGGTGGTCACTGACAACCACAAGCTTCTACAAACCTGGAGAAAGCGACTTCAGAAACTGGGCAACTGGACAACCTAGGAACTATGACAGCAGACAGCACTGTGTGGCCATGGAACAAACTGGACTGTGGAATGACAAATGGTGTGAGGTCCACTATAAGCCAGTCTGCAGTGACGTTACAGGTAAAAACAGGAAACATTTGAGCTTCAACCAGTGAAGTTTCTTTACCTCTCAGCTTCTCGTTGGTTCAGGGATCATCATTTAAAGTCGTTTATTCCAGACTGTGTTGTTTCTGCTGTGTGCTAAGCTAAAACTTTTTATGGAAATGTCTTTAACCATTTTGATGTAAAACACCGTATTCAAGATTTAGGGGTGTGGTCACCATTACTTACTGGTTTGTTTGTTACTTATGTGGTTATGGTTGTTATTGAGGCTGAATAATGGTTGACCATGCTAGTTGTGCAAGAGTTTAACTCAGAACCATTCCTCATCACAATATGAAACCAGAAAAGCACTCACTAAATACAGACTTCCACCATTAATATTATCTCCCAATAGTAAGGAACCCTTTATAAACGTTACTGGATGCAGACAGTGCTCCAGATCAGCAGAGTACTCCCTCCTTGGTGGGGGTGGAGACATGGTGTGGCATAGCATCACCTTCCCCACATGTAGAAGTCATGTTGAAACATTGCCAGCCGGTGCCAACAGATGCACTGACAGTCTCACCAATGGTTTTGGGTACATCAACATATTTGAATCACATAGAATTTATTCAAAGAAATTACATAAACCGAATTTAAGTAAATTAGGTAAATTCTATGAGCTACATTTGTTTTATTCAATTTCATTACATAAGAGGTATTTACACTGTTTATGTTAGAATTACTTAATTCAATTGGATGGAAATTTGTTATGTAATTGAATTACATAAAACTGGCAAAATTGGCAAATTAGTTCTTTGAGTGTGAGGACAGATGTCCTTGTTATGTTGATCTCTCTCTCTTTGGTCTATCTCCAGGGTCCAATGTGACATTTGTCCTCGCCCCCACCGCCATGTCATGGTCTGATGCTGTTATCTACTGCAGAGAACACCACACTGACCTGGCCAGTGTGAGGAACATGGAGGAGAACCAGAAGATAAAAGAGCAGGCATCAGGACTAAATGTCTGGATTGGCCTCTCTAGGGAGACCCGGAAGTGGTTGGATGGAAGTAGGTCCACATTTAGGTACTGGGGAAGTACTGAACCCAACAACTTCCATTGGAATGAGACGTGCGTGGCAGCTTACTTTGGAAACTCTGGCAAATGGGGGGACTGGCCATGCAACAACAAGAGAGCATTCATCTGCTACAGCGGTAAGATCAAATTCAGTTCAGGTAGATGTAGCTAGCTGTTAGCTAGCTGCTGCATCCATTGTTGTCTGTTGGACTGTAGTTTGTTTTACAGGACATGGTGTATAAACACTCCTGATGTCGCCACAAATCAAGAAGTTGCTTCTCTATTTCTGATGTCCATCTAACTTCCTGCTTCATGTTTACTATTGTTCCTCCTTCAGTCAGCTTGCTTCCTGATTGGCTGTCATTCCATTACTTGCAACAATCCACAGAGAGCATTCCCAACTGTCCTCGGTGTTCCCGCCACACAGCAGGATTTCTGATCATTAATACTGAACATGTAAAATGTAGGGGTGCACAGAGCAATCTGCCAAAATCGGTATTGGCGCCGATTTCCTTAATTTTAGGAGATCGGCGATCAGCCAATCCTTGTAAATAAGATCGGTGGATAAGATTGGTTTCATATGCCTCTACCTACTAAAATGTGAAAAATGAAAGACTAAAGGAACTGATATATTTTAGTAGTTTGGACAGCAATGCTTTAAACTTTTCATTTATATTTGAGAGAACTACCTCATGTGCAGTTAAAACAACAAATTTGTATTGTTTCACGGGTATTGTTCAATGTTATTCAATCAAATAAGACTGGAACGTTTAAGGTGTATGCTGTCAGTTATAAAAAAAAATTGGTATCGGCCAAAATCGGAATCAGCAGGGAAGTCAAGTCAAGTCAGGTCAAACTTTATTTCTATAGCACATTTCATACACAAGGCAACACAATGTGCTTCACAATCATAGGCAAGTTAAAAACAAAAAACGAAGGTACAGAAGAAAAACGAAGGCAGAAAGACAAATAAGTACAACACACCCATCACACATTCGCCACACAGATTAAAGCATACAAGCACATACCTACAACCCCCCCCCCCCCACACACACACACACACACACACACCCACACACACACACACACACACACGTACAGCCACACTGTAAAACAAGCAATATGATCTACCCATAAACTGATGCAAAGAGTAAGATTTTCAGCTTGCTTTTAAAAGTGTTTACTGTTGGAGCCGCTCTCAGGGCATTCTGTTTACTTGGTGCATAGAAGCCAAAAGCAGCCTCCTCTCCTTTGGAAATTATGCATGGTATGGACAGAAGACCACTGCCCGCAGACCTGAGAGTTCTGGCTGGTGCATAGCTAATTAGCATGTCTTTAATGTACTGAGGTGCCAGGCCATTCAGTGCTTTATAAACAAGTAACAAGATCTTAAAATCAATCCTAGTTTGGACCGGGAGCCAGTGGAGGGACTTGAGGACTGGCGTGATATGTTCAGATTTTTTGGTTCTGGTAAGAACTCTTGCAGCAGCATTTTGAATGAGTTGAAGTCTCTGAATAGAATAGGTAAGGCTTTTTAAAGATCGGTGATTGGCCAGAAAATTGCAATCGGTGCACCCCTAGTAAAATGTTTTAGATCAGAGCAACTCTGATCATCTTCAGAGCAGATCAGGGAGGGTAAAACCACTCCACACACACCTCCCATCACAGGAAAATCTAGAACCTTCAGATGAGCGGTCCTTTGCTGACGCTGGTCATAAAGAGGGAATCAGAACCAAAACTGGCACGATTATCTTGTTTCACTAGGATGTTTGTAGGAATCCAGATGAATATCCATCACCAATGTTGATTTGTTCATGAACTTTCTTTTTAAAGTCCCACCAGCCTCCAAACAAGTGATCAAGGTGAGGCTGGTGAAGCAGAGCTCCTCTCTGGATCTGAACGACCCTGCCGTGCTGGAGGACATCCTGAAGGAGGTAAACCTTTATTATTCTAATCATTAAAGGTACAATGTGTAGAATTTGGCATTTTAGCGACATCTAGCGTTCAGATTTTAGAATGAGCCGATCTGTTGCCAAAACGTCACATCACTAGGCGACGAGAGCCTGTGAAGACCAAAAAGGATCGTGAGCCGGACATCATTTACAGCAGTGACGAGGTGAGGGTTTATTCATTCCTTTTTGTAACCATAATTTTTATAGATTATAGGTCAGTCTTCTTCTCCACCTGCCTTCCAGGTAGCTTTCAGGACCGGCGGGCAGGTTTGTATTTAAAAATCGCGTTTCGCTCTTTCTGTCCCCAAAACATTGCCATAGACAACATGGCGGTTCAATATGGCAGCCTCTGTGAGGGCGACCCGCGGTAATGTAAATTTAAAAAGCTTTTTTCTAATTTTGTAAAAAGAAAACAAAAGTTTTAAGGGGATGATTGTGCACTTATTTTAACATACTTCACATAGATATATAAACATTATATCCCATGTACACCGTTTCTGTTCAGCAAAATGCAGCCAAATTCTACACATTGTACCTTTAACCCTTTGAAGGTGTTGAGGTTATTGTGTGGCTTTATTTCGTCATTTTTATTATTTAGACTGTGTTCATGCTAAGAACATCAGGCTTTCATTTCTGAGTCTTTAAATTTGTAGTTTTTCCTGTTCATCATCAAATGTTGGCCTTTTTCTGTATTTACCATGAGGTGAAACTGCACACTTTTTCCTGATTTCCTGTTGTTTATTTTGCACTTGAACTGGCACTGAAAGGGTTAAACTCTTAAAACTAGATTAATATTTGATATTTATGATCAGGTTTGATCTTAAATGAAAAAAATCTTGCAACAAAAAAACAAGATTTTTTTGTATGTATAAGATTTTATTGATTTTTATGTATGGTCCCAACTGAGTGTAACAATTTATTAAGTCTTGAAATAAAAAAATAAAAAAATGTTGTTGTTCATATTGTTGACATATTCAGAGCTGTGATAATCCCTGTCAAGGAAATCCAAATTGTATACGGTATATGATTTTTCCATATTTATTTATTTATTTATTTATTTATTTATTTATTTATTTATTTTCACAGTAGAACAATTGGGGGTTTTGCAGTTAAACTGGCATTAAAGAGGTTCAGTTCCTAAAAATAAGTCATGTATAATAATATTTTACTACTGTTTATGATGTCCACTTTTGGTCACAAACAACCTGAGCGTAATAATGTATTGAAATCTTACAATAATAACAATAATAGTAATAATAATAATAATAATAATAATAAAAACATAAAATTTGAAGTTGTTTGCATCAGAAAAATCAGGTTTTTTCCACTTAAACTGGAATCAAAATGGTTAAATTCCTAAGAATGGATTAATTTCTGATGTTTACTATCAAGTTTGACCTGAATTGAAAAAATCTATCTATTATTTTTATTATCCAGTTTGATCTTGAGCTCAAAAAGGCCCAAAAAGACTGAGAGCATTTCCCTGTGTTACATTTTTATTGCTGTATGCTGTCAATTTATGGTCACAACACCCCGAGTATAACAAATCTCTCATTAAATCTTAAAATCTAAGAAAATATGAATGCATAAAAATAAAAGTTGTTGCTCATTATTAACATAATACAAGGTTGTGATGATGCCTTAAAGAAAATTCAGTTTGGGTGTGGTTTATGAAAAATATTTTCTTTTTAATATAAAAAACATCAGGGTTTTGCAGTTAAACTGACATTTAAAGGGTTAAATTCCTTAAAATTATTTAATATTTGACATTTATAATTGGTTTGATCTTGATTAAAGAATTAGTGCCAAAAGGGGACTTTTTAATGTATAATATTTTTATTGCTATTTATGTGTGGTGTCCATTTTTGGTCCTGAACATCCCAAATGTGAGAAATTCTTTTATACCATCTGAGAGTTGATTATCCTCTGCTGTAATTATTTATTTTACTGTTTTATATCTGTTTTTTCTCCTATCATATTTTTCTTACTATCTCCTTTAATATTTTTTTCTGATAATCTGTAGAGTACTAATGTATTCCATTTTCTTCTGCACATTTCTTTACTGGCTTCCAAATTATCATTTACTGTATAGATTGTGTTTCTTGTTCTATTTTCTTTTCTTTTTCATTGTTCCTATGTGCAATAAAACAAGATAAAAATAAAGATTATATTCTAAAGCAGGAATATCAAAACATTTCTTACATATAGGAACTATCAGGCTGATGGGGCCATGTTGGTCTCCCTCACTTTTAGTGTGTTAAAGTTAGTAAAACCAAATGAAACATGCACCATGTTATTATGTCAGTGACCATCATACATGGTCATTTGGCTTCACTTTAGTACAGCAGGCACAGACACGTCATCCTTCTTTATACCAGTCCATGCTCCTGATAAGGACCACGTTAGCAGTAGCTGGATGTAACTGACCACATGTTTGTGTCTCTCAGCTCAGACAGAATCTGAGGGATCAAGGGGTGACACAGGACGTCAGACTGAGCTGGAGGAAGCAGGCGGACGGAAAGGTGTTTCACAAAGAGAAGAAGAAGGAGAAGAAGAGAAAACCTGAGCTCTAGTCTCCTATAAGAGTTTTATGCTTACCACAGAACAGTTTTCCATTCTGCCTCAGTCCATTTTAAATGAGCTTTGGCATTGTTTCTGGATTCTGTGAGACTCTGCCTCTCTAAAATGCTCCTTTTATACCCAGTCATGTTCCTGATCTGTCACCAGTTAACCTAATTAGTTGTAAAACGCTCCTCCAGCTGTTTTTCATTAGTACCACTTTTCCAGCCTTGTGTTGCCCTGTCCCAGCTTTTTTGAGATGTGTTACATAGATTGTTTGTGTTTGCATTCTGCAGGGCCCCAGCCTTTTGGAATTGGGGTTGTTGTTAAAGAGCTCCTTTCTTTGTACTGACTCGATAGCATCAGGCTAATAAAGTCCCAATAATAAAGCAGCTGCTCTGCATTAAAGTCTATGAGTGAGTAAAAACACAGAGGGAGGCTGGCTGTTCTCTGTCTGATTCTGACCTCTAACTCTGTCTTGTATTGACCATCACTGTCTTTAGAGTTAGTTTTCTATCTGGACTTCACATTAAACTTGAATATTCATATCAAGCATCTAATGTGGGGTTAGATCCTGCTGATATACATTTATGTTTTTATGCTGGCTCCCCTGAGTTCCTCCAGTTTCTCATTAGAATTTGTTTTCCTCCCATTATACCTGTCTGAATAAAATTCCTGCCCTAGATTGACTTATTAGATGTGGATCACTAAGAACATATAACCTTGGACAAAATTCAAAATTAATCTTAGTGATATTTTTAAGACGTTTGTGAACCTTAAGCCAGTATCTACGGATCATGGGGCAGGCCCATAATAAATGAAGGAAAGTCCCTTCTAGTGATGGGAATTCCAGCTCTTTTCAGTGATCAGGATCATTTGGCTCGGCTCAGCAAAAACAGTCGGTTCTTTCGGCTCCCAAACGACTCTTTATTTGGGTACCAGTTTGGCTTCATCTGAGCAGCCAAATCTAGCAATGTCATGACAAATGATTGATATTTGGACAGGTATTTTACCCCAACTATGCTCTTTTTTAAAATTGATGAAGATATCACATAATTATTTTTCAAAATGTATAGTTTCCCAAAAAAAACAAAAAAAACTTGCAGGTCAGGGGTTATTTGACACTGGAACCATCAGCTTAAAAATCATAGCATAACAAACAGAGGCCCCATGTCCCAGATGCATCACCTTTATAATCTGAGAAAGAAGGTCTGACTTTGCAGGTGAACTTCCTTTCCCCATGATAGTGACCAGCAGGTGGAGTTGTAGATATTTACAGAAATTGCTCCTCAGCGAGTCATTTTCATGAACCAACCTCTCAAATGATTTTAGGTTTTCTCCCTCATATAAATCTGCCAATGTTATAATTCCCTTTTCTATCCATAGACTCCATTAAAGAGAATATTTCAATTTTTAACTTTGGGTTATTCCAAATACAAGATGAAGAATTTAGAGAAATATCCAGACGACAGGCTTGGGAAACCTTCTTCCCTACATTGTAGAGGTTGGTTATGATAGGATGAGACTTCAATTTGTACTTGACAATGCTTTTATGGGTGCTAAAGGGGAAAACAATCCTTGAAGCCCACCCCACCACACAAGGAACTTTTTACAGATGTGGTCAAACCCTTTGTGGTCAAACTTGCGAGGTACAGCAATGGGTAGATAGTGAAGCAAATAATCTATCCTTGGGATACAGTTCATCTTAAGAACATTGATTTTTCCCCATAAAGACAAAAAAAGTGAATACCACCTCTCTGTATGTAAAGAAAAGTGGGCCAATATTGTTTTCCAATATTCAATCTATTTGCTTTGGGAAAATAATACCTCAATGTTTTATTCCCTCATTAGTCCATTGAAATGATCCTCGCTTGAAATAAAGTTTTCAGGCGGTATGAGGTCAGGGGTCGAGCCTCTGACTTAGACCAATTCACTTTGTACCCGAATAACCTAGAGAATGCTTCGATGTTACCAGGAAGTGCTGAGACAGATTGGAGCGGGTCGGAGACAAACCATAATATATCGTCTGCATATAGCATAAGCTTATGTGTACACTTGTTCACTGCAATTCCCTGAATGTCTGGGTTACTAGGGGCTCGGGGCAACGACACGAGCCACTCTCCTCCTCATAGCAAAGCTATGGGAGGAGAGTGGCTCATGGCTTTGCCGCAAGCCACTATTGTTTTTCCGTGCGTTTCTTTCTTTTTTCTTCATCTTGCGGACAAAATTTCACCACGCTACCCCTCCTAGGGCTTTGAGAAAACCCCTGCAAATTATACATCAAAACGTGTGGTTTGTTCCTGATCAGTGTGCTTTGACTTTTCTAAGAGATTCGCCAATTTTTTGCAAAGTTATTCGCAAAAAACTGCGAGAAAAGTCCCATTAGAAATAAATGGGGAGAGGGACGATGAAACCACAAAAATAGGGTTTTTCACCACCCCTACTGCTTCGCCATACTTTCACCTACAGAGATCATTCAAACTTTAAAATGCAGGTATTTTTGTCATGTCTTCAGGAATGTCTTTGTTATGACGATGGGGTTTACAGTTTTCAATAGGCGAGTCTTCAAAACTCCTGTGCGTTGAGTGAAAATGCTTAAAAATCACCCTGCTAGAGTGGGTGATGTCATCACTCCAGAGGCTGGTAGACCTGACACATCAAATGACAATTTTGTGAACAACTACTGACTACAGCCACAAATCTAACACCACACACATTAAAAAATATATAAAAGCGGAGAAAATCTTGTCCTGCTACTGTCAATCCAAGAACCAAAGCCATATCATGCAAAGTTTTGGCATGAGAGGACCAACTGTCCCAAGTATGCTGACATCTCTCTCATCTGCTGCAGTGTTACAGAATCTGATACATTTGCCTTCAGAGTCAAAAAGATGCCCATTTTTTGCTCACCCCCTTGGCCACATTTCTCACACAATCAATACCAAAAGAACATCACTGTTAGTTCCAAGACTGCAGATGCTCAAGCCAAAATTCGTTTGATGATAGCATGTACAATTTTCGCACACGGAGACAAGAAAGAGACTGTGTTTACAAGCAAAATCACCAAAACCGGCTCTCTGTTCTCTCTGTCACAGGTGTAACTGCTCTGTGATCACTGATGATGATGATGTCATCGCCGATTAACACACATACAGACCTCAATGAGCTCTGATCACGCACACACATGGAGCTGTTCCAATAAAGCAGCCCATTTAAACAATGCTTTAACAGGATGGTGGGACACAGAGGGTGGCTTCTCATCCACATACAGTCCCCCATAAAGTCTTTGGCAACATCAGTCTCCATAACTTTTCAGTGCAAGTTATTTATTTTACTTTGAACAGCCATACAGAAAAACAAAAACTCAGAGCAGCACCAACAATTAAGAACAATTAAGTGCAGTTGTGTAAACGGCTATCCTGCTTTTCATTTCTTCTCCTTTTTGGCAGTGAAACCAAATGCCTCCAGTGACACCCATTTCTGGGGTCTTTCTGAATGAGCTACAGGTTTTGGGACTCTGACTCCTGCAGTGGAGGAGGCTGTAGCACAGGGGTCTCAAATTCATTTAGGGTAGGGGCCGGATTTGCTCCAACGAGACGTTGTGGGCCGCACAATTGTTTTTTTGTAATATCAGTACAACCAACAACTGATATATAGGCTGCTGTAATGTTTATAAAGAGAAACGATCCAATATTAGATGTAGGTACCATTTAATGAGTGCTGCATGTTTGCACACTAAATGGTTAATTAGCTACCTTAGAAGGAGAATTATTTGCAAGTAATCTAAACAGGTCAGGCAAAAATATGCTGTCCTTGTAACATGTTTATGTTATGTTTTAACATAAAATTAAAACATACGTAAATAAAATCAGTTGATATTACTTTGGCATTATAGATTGTAATAACCAGGGATTAAATCAGACAAGAGATTGAACTGAGTTGCTCTCAAAAGCGAGATACCATGTCTGCATCACAATTATGCAGGGAAAACATTTGTCATCCTGAGTGCAGCTGTTTTAATACCACTCAGGAGAAGTTTGGTTTTACAAGGCAAAAACCTCTGAATGCCTTTATAGACTTATTTAAACTCCTATCCATATCTCTGACCCTTCCTGTCACATCAGTGAGCTGTGATGTCTGCGTCGTTTAAAGAATGAGTTGAGGAACAGCAGCGGAGACTCTCAGACCAGCAACCTGGTAGCCTACTGCTGGCACTAAACTCAGACAGAACCCGAGCCCTGGACCAAGCAGAAATCATTGATGCCTCCGCCCTCAACATAACAACCAGAAGATTGTTTATTATGAACCATCAAACTAGCGTGTTTTTTCGGCTGCAGTGTGTTCATTAAATGCAACCCTGTCTTCTTCAACAGTACGTTAACTTCACAGAGACATCAATAAGTAACGTGTAGTTTTTTCCACTCTAATTTTCCAAATGACGGAAATCCGTCGTGGCGACAGAGAACTTTAATCCATGAAAGCCCATCTGTGATAATGGGAGGTAGACACAATTTTCAAGTTCCTAGCACCTTCACATCACAAGTTATGACCACTCATAGACGGAAATATGAGCAAAAAGAAATAAAACTACTATTTACACTACTTACAAATAGTAGTTTTATTTCTTTTTGCTCATATTTCTTTTTTTTTTACATTTTTCTGCTGCACTTTTTTATTTAGGGAAATAAACAATTTCTCCTTCACTGAAATCTTCTGACTACACTGGTGTTTTTGCAAACTTTGAGAGTGTCCTCGAGAGAGGCGGACTGGCCATCTGTGTGTTCTGGAGAATCACAGAACGGCTGGTATGCCAGGAAGGCCGGCGACCACCACGTAGTCATCACCAGTTTTTCCCAGCTAATCTACTGTTTCATACTCCAGTCCAGTAGGTGGCAGCAATGCAAGTTGGATGCCAGCCGCCCATAACCGGCAATTATTGAAAGGAAAAAGACGAAGGAGCAGAAGAAGAAGTAATAGTAGCAGCAAAGATGATAATTGAGTAGTGGAAGTGGATCTTTGGTAGTGGAAGTCATAGATATATATAGAAGAGTAAATACGACATGCCCCTTTGAGCTGCATGCCTACGGTGAGGCTAAGCTAGTGGGGGCAAAAGTGTCGGGGCATTCCATGGTTGTAGATGGCACGAAACTAAAACAACAAGGATGCCTGCACATTGTGCTGCATACGGTTGCACACTACACCGTATGGTTGAAACAAGGAAACTGGAAATAACCTTTCATAGGTAAAAATAGTTTTTGGCTCTTTTTTCATTATTAAATAATGAAAAAAGTTTGAGTCTGTTTGGTCTGATAAATGACAGAGGTTTTCCTGATGACTGATACCTCATTCTGAGACCTGAGGATGTCCTAAAATGTACACCGTACACGGGAGCCATACAGCTGTGCAGCCTCAGCATGGTACGGCCACCTGTGATGATGAGGGACAGAGGGATGAGCTGGTGGAACATGAGAAAGGGAGAAAGAGAGTTACTTTCTAGGGCTGATGTTCGCAAATATCTTTCAGGTTGCTACATTTTTATTTATAGCCCACCCAGTTTATGTAGTTCAGTACAATGCAAAAAATGAAGTGAAATGAAATGAAATAATGATTACAGTAGTTAAAACAGCTCCACTTTAAACATTTCAGCTGTAAAATGACACATGCAGAAGTAATATTAAGAAATATAAAAAATAGTACAAAACTGTTAGGGACTGTTGTGCTTTTACTTTTTAAGTTTTTGGTAACATTCCAGTTTTCTGATAATACTTACAATCTTTAAAGACCCTGAATACAGGAGTTACATTTGTAGTGGTGTTTTTCCATTAAAATGTGGTATTATTATTTGTTCAGTAAGATTGATTACTGCATAAATTAATTAAGATTAATAATAATGTAATTTTAAGATTGCATGGAATAGATGATATAATATGCTGTTATAATCAATTGGATACATAAAATATGTTTTTTTTTAAATCCATTCCATCATTACGTATCAAATAGGGGGAAGATGAAATGAGAATGAATCATAGAATGAAACTGTCTTTAATTGATTTAAACAACTTCAGCGTTGTGTGCCAGGCGTTGATGAGTTTCCACGCACCGATTATTGTGGGCCGGGCTGAGTCAAAGTCCAGAGCTGTTTTTTAGCCCCAGTCCATCCCTGGTCTTTGAGAGAGCTCAGCCACATTCACCTTTTTTCATTTTATCCCCTTCATCTTATCTATATCATCATTTCAGATATAGCAGAAGGTTGAGTCTACAGGGGTAATTCCCCTGCTATCCATATGAGGGAGCCAAACATTTCATGATGAAGAGAGTCATCTCCATTACTTCAGACAATAATTGTTAATCTTTTAGTTGGCTCATTGTCGGGAACACGCCATAACCACAGAAACATACTGTTCCATTGATAAGTCATTTCCTAATTCATCCTGTTCAATATCACTATACTAACGATCAATCCATTATCACACATGGGGGTTCCTGTTAAGATCACAGACATTAGAAAGGATCTATGGAAAAACTCAGTCCTGTCCTGATCCAGGTCTCAGCATCAATCTGGTTAAAGAATGGTTCATCTTTAATGAAAAACAAAAAATAATTAAATAAAAAAATCCATATCAGATTAAGTGAAAACAAAACTATCTAATAATGAATAGACTGACTCAATTTCACATTTCAAAGTTTTATTTTTGGTTGTAAAGGTCTATTGAATCCATACAGAATATTTATAAAGTCTTATTCTTCTAAAAAAGGAAAATGTACACAAACATTTCTGCTAAAATTGAAATTATAGACAAACTATGAACAGGTGGAAACATCTGTGGGTGAACTAGTGGTGCTGAAAGTTCTTCTCATCCTTATGGGGGACAAATAAGTGAGGCCTGTTAGATAAGGCTTAAAGGGTTAAATGGAGTGGTGGTGAAAAGAGGGTGGGCAATTACAAAGGTGGTGTTGATAAGTTGCTCACAGTTCCAACATGCTGCTGACAGGTTGGTGTGTGTATAAAGGTGGTGTAGACAGGTTGAAAGGTATAAGGGTAGTGTAGACAGGTTTAAACGTATAAAGGTGGTGTAGAAAGGATTAAATGTTTAAGGGTGATGTAGGCAGGTTTAAACATATAAGGGTGATGTAGACAGGTTTAAACGTAAAAACGTTGTGTCGACAGGTTTAAAAGTATAAAGGTGGTGTTGACAGGTCTAAACATATAAAGGTGGTGTTGACAGGTCAAAACATATAAAGGTGGTGTTGACAGGTTTAAACGTATAAAGGTGGTGTTGACAGGTTTAAACGTATAAAGGTGGTGTAAACAGGTTTAAAGATATGAGGGTAGTGTAGACAGTTTTAAACGTGTAAGGGTAGTGTAAACAGGTTTAAACGTATAAAGGTGGTGTAGACAGGTTTAAACGTATAAAGGTGGTGTAGACAGGTTTAAACGTATAAAGGTGGTGTAGACAGGTTTAAACACATAAGGGTTACGTAGACAGGTTTTAATGTGAGAGGTTGGTGTAGACAGGTTTAAAAGTATAAAGGTGGAGTAGACGGGTTTGCACATATAGAAGGGGGAGTAGACAGGTTTAAACCTATAAAGGTAGTGTAGACAGGTTTAAACCTATAAAGGTAGTGTAGACAGGTTTAAACCTATAAAGGTAGTGTAGACAGGTTTAAACCTATAAAGGTAGTGTAGACAGGTTTAAACCTATAAAGGTAGTGTAGACAGGTTTAAACCTATAAAGGTAGTGTAGACAGGTTTAAATGTATAAGGGTGGTGTAGACAGGTTTTAATGTGGAAGGGTGGTGTTGACAAGTTTAAATGTATAAAGGTTGGTGTAGCCAGGTATAAAGATATAAGGGTGGTGTAGACAGGTTTAAAAGTATAAGGGTGGTGTAGACAGGTTTAAAGATATAAGGGTGGTGTAAACAGGTTTAAAAGTATAAGGGTGGTGTAGACAGGTTTAAAGATATAAGGGTGGTGTAAACAGGTTTAAAAGTATAAGGGTGGTGTAGACAGGTTTAAATGTATAAAGGTGGTGTTGACAAGTTTAAACGTATAAAGGTTGGTGTAGCCAGGTATAAAGATATAAGGGTGGTGTAGACAGGTTTAAAAGTATAAGGGTGGTGTAGACAGGTTTAAAGATATAAGGGTGGTGTAGACAGGTTTAAAAGTATAAGGGTGGTGTAGACAGGTATAAAGATATAAGGGTGGTGTAGACAAGTTTAAACGTATAAAGGTTGGTGTAGCCAGGTATAAAGATATAAGGGTGGTGTAGACAGGTTTAAACGTATAAAGGTGGTGTTGACAGGTTTAAATGTATAAGGGTGATTTAGACAGGTTTAAACACATAAGGGTTACGTAGACAGGTTTTAATGTGGAAGGGTGGTGTAGACAGGTTTAAAGATATAAGGGTGGTGTAGACGGGTTTAAACGTGTAAGGGTAGTGTAGACAGGTTTAAATGTATAAAGGTGGTGTTGACAGGTTTAAATGTATAAAGGCGGAGTAGACAGGTTTAAACCTATAAACGTAGTGAAGACAGGTTTAAATGTATAAAGGTGGTGTTGACAGGTTTAAACATATAAGGGAGGTGTGGACAGGTTTAAACATATAAAGGGTGGTGTAGACAGATTTGAACGTATAAAGGTGGTGTAAACAGGTTTAAAGATATAAGGGCAGTGTAGACAGGTTTAAACGTATAAAGATGGTGTTGACAGGTTTAAATGTTTAAGGGTGATGTAGACAGGTTTAAACACATAAGGGTTACGTAGACAGGTTTAAAAGTATAAAGGTGGTGTAGACAGGTTTAAAAGTATAAAGGTGGTGTAGACAGGTTTAAAAGTATAAAGGTGGTGTAGACAGGTTTAAACATATAAGGGTGGTGTGGACAGGAATAAAGGTATAAAGCTGATGTTGACAGGTGGTTCTCAGCAGGTAGAGGATGGTGGCAGCTTTAAGCTTCACAGTGTCATCATTGAATATCTTTGTAAAATTTGAGCTGAAACCTCTTTTGGCAGCTGGTTGCATAATCATGAAGGTTCAGCTGAGATATAGAGATGTACTGAGCTGTCAGTAATCAGATTTCTATCCTAACATTGTGCTGCTACAAACAATTTTAACATTGATCTTGAAACTATTTATCATTTCCAATAGAAAAACCCTGGACCCTTGGATATAAAGTGCAAATGGTTTGCTAAAATGCTGGTCAGTATCAGGTCACATCATCAATGATCTTGACTGGAATGCTGTGCTTATAGATTTCATAAAAATGCTGAGGAGAGTTATTTGATTACTGCACTGCTGGAGTCTAGAGAAGGCTTCCAAAATTAAGAGGAGTAAACTTTAGTTTGAGTCTCAGTACGTTTACATGTGAACTACAGTCAGAGTATGCTTATATCTTCATTGGAGTATTGGACTGGGCTGTTTTTGTATCCATGTATCAATGGACCACGTCCAACTCAGCAACATTAGGTGGAAATATGCCGCCGTTCAGCTTGGTGCTTTTGATCTTCTCCCAGTTGACCATGCTAACAAGTTAGCAAAATGCTAATAACTGCATGTGGAACGGTAAAAACATGACCAAAGCATTTTGGCACCGTATGTTTCAAACATATTCTACACTTCACTTTTGGTTTGAGTGTCAGAACACCATCTGGAGGCTGACAGACTCTTAAGCATTCATGCAGTTCAACTCACCAGTTACAGCCATGGTTAGGAGAGGCTGTGGAGCATGCTCAGTATGGTTAGGGGAGGCTGTGGAGTATGCTCAATAGGGTTAGGGGAGGCTGTGGAGCATGCTCAGTACGGTTAGGGGAGGCTGTGGAGCATGCTCAGTAGGGTTAGGGGAGGCTGTGGAGCATGCTCAGTAGGGTTAGGGGAGGCTGTTGAGCAGTTTGGGTCTGATTACATGTAAACATACAGAGTGAGTCGATCTACAGCCATGTTATCTCAGAGTGTTAGTCTGACTGTGAGACATTTGATTTAGACTGACATGTTTACGTTGATATAACATTACAGTAACATGATAAATACACTGTTTATATCACCATAGAAACATACTGAGAGCTGCCCTGTTACTGCCTGCTGGGATCTGATTTTTATGACATCACAACGGACATGTAAAAACAACATCTTTGTGCTTCTGGATCACATGCTTCCACACCAGACCTGATCTGCTCCACTGGTCTGAACTGGTTGAACTGGAATCTTGCTGGTTTCTGATTGGTCAACAAAGGACCAAGGAACAGCAAGTGAACCAGGATCAAGTGAATAGGATTCTGAGATACAGATCTGACCCCTATAGAGTCTTACCCAGAAGAACCAGCCTCAGACACCAAGGATCAGACCAGGTCTGGACTCTGAGGTGTCTGGATCGAGGATTTCTTTTCTGATTGTGGTTTCCGTGGCGAGTCAAAGGTCTGCCTACTCAGACACTTTAACCCTGAAAATGACTCGACCCAGAAACTTGTCCCGGTCATCATTATTACGAAGGTCCGACCCTTCAACTTTACACTCCACAGTCTGCTCCACATCGTAGTCTTCTTTAGTCAACAGCAGCTGCACAGCGACCACGGGCTGCACGTAGTCAGGCTGCAAACAGAGATGGTTGGGTTGGCGTTAGGTTGGCATTTACAAAAAAAAGTCAACATTTATTCTGAAAGTTGATGACATAACAACATGGAAAACAATAATGAGAACTATACCCACATGAGCTTTCTTTCCATAGTAAGGGAAAAACATTTTATCCAGACGACCTTCCAATGGAAAGTACTTGATGTTTAAAGGTTTGTCTCTCTACCAGAGGAAGAGAGAGAAGAAAATAACTTTATTCAAACATGAACAAAACATCAAAAACATCATCAATATGTCTGTTTTAAATATAAATGAGTGTAGTTATCACAAAAATAACAAGAAATGTAGAACAAAAAACCCCTGTCAAGTGAAAAGAAGAGTCCTTTTGTTTTTGTTGATCTTTTTTTAATCCCCAAGTCACAGGCTCTAGTGTGTGATGGTTGGTAAACATGAAACAAAAAGAGGACCAAAACAATAGGCATAAGTCTTTAATTACCAAAAAAGTCAAAAGTATCAAACCTAAAGCTCACCAAAAAGACGAGGGGACACTGGAGACATAGGAGAAGCAGGAAAATACACAGAGAGAGAAATCCCAAGCTGGGAACTGACAACGGAAATGACATCAGACACAGAGAAAACAGAAACTACATAGAAAGAGAGCCATCAGACACAGGAAGACAGGCAAGGGCAAACAATACAGGTAAACAGGTGAGGGCAAACGAGACAGATAAAACAGGTGAGGGCAAATGAGACAGGTAAAACAGGTGAGGGCAAACGAGACAGATAAAACAGGTGAGGGCAAATGAGACAGGTAAAACAGGTGAGGGCAAACGAGACAGGTAAAACAGGTGAGGGCAAATGAGACATAGGTAAAACAGGTGAGGGCAAACAAGACATAGGTAAAACAGGTGAGGGCAAACGAGACATAGGTAAAACAGGTGAGGGCAAACCAGACAGGTAAAACAGGTGAGGGCAAACAAGACAGGTAAAACAGGTGAGGGCAAACGAGACATAGGTAAAACAAGTGAGGGCAAATGAGACATAGGTAAAACAGGTGAGGGCAAACAAGACATAGGTAAAACAGGTGAGGGCAAACGAGACATAGGTAAAACAGGTGAGGGCAAACCAGACAGGTAAAACAGGTGAGGGCAAACCAGACAGGTAAAACAGGTGAGGGCAAACCAGACAGGTAAAACAGGTGAGGGCAAACAAGACAGGTAAAACAGGTGAGGGCAAACGAGACATAGGTAAAACAGGTGAGGGCAAATGAGACAGGTAAAACAGCTGAGGGAAAATGAGACAGGTAAAACAGGTGAGGGAAAATGAGACAGGTAAAACAGGTGAGGGAAAATGAGACAGGTAAAACAGGTGAGGGCAAACGAGACAGGTAAAACAGGTGAGGGCAAACGAGACAGGTAAAACAGGTGAGGGAAAATGAGACAGGTAAAACAGGTGAGGGCAAACAAGACAGGTAAAACAGGTGAGGGCAAATGAGACATAGGTAAAACAGGTGAGGGCAAACGAGACATAGGTAAAATGGGTGAGGCCAAACGAGATATTTAAAACAGGTGAGGGCAAACAATACAGGTAAAACAGGTGAGGGAAAATGAGACATAGGTAAAACAGGTGAGGGCAAACGAGACATAGGTAAAACAGGTGAGGGCAAATGAGACAGGTAAAACAGGTGAGGGCAAACGAGACATAGGTAAAACAGGTGAGGGCAAACGAGACAGGTAAAACAGGTGAGGGCAAACGAGACAAAGGTAAAACAGGTGAGGGCAAACAAGACATAGGTAAAACAGGTGAGGGCAAACGAGACATAGGTAAAACAGGTGAGGGCAAACCAGACAGGTAAAACAGGTGAGGGCAAACAAGACAGGTAAAACAGGTGAGGGCAAACGAGACATAGGTAAAACAAGTGAGGGCAAATGAGACATAGGTAAAACAGGTGAGGGCAAATGAGACAGGTAAAACAGGTGAGGGCAAACGAGACAGGTAAAACAGGTGAGGGAAAATGAGACAGGTAAAACAGGTGAGGGCAAACAAGACAGGTAAAACAGGTGAGGGCAAATGAGACATAGGTAAAACAGGTGAGGGCAAACGAGACATAGGTAAAATGGGTGAGGCCAAACGAGATATTTAAAACAGGTGAGGGCAAACGAGACATAGGTAAAACAAGTGAGGGCAAATGAGACATAGGTAAAACAGGTGAGGGCAAACGAGACAGGTAAAACAGGTGAGGGCAAACGAGACAGGTAAAACAGGTGAGGGAAAATGAGACAGGTAAAACAGGTGAGGGAAAATGAGACAGGTAAAACAGGTGAGGGAAAATGAGACAGGTAAAACAGGTGAGGGCAAACGAGACAGGTAAAACAGGTGAGGGCAAACGAGACAGGTAAAACAGGTGAGGGAAAATGAGACAGGTAAAACAGGTGAGGGCAAACAAGACAGGTAAAACAGGTGAGGGCAAATGAGACATAGGTAAAACAGGTGAGGGCAAACGAGACATAGGTAAAATGGGTGAGGCCAAACGAGATATTTAAAACAGGTGAGGGCAAACAATACAGGTAAAACAGGTGAGGGAAAATGAGACATAGGTAAAACAGGTGAGGGCAAACGAGACATAGGTAAAACAGGTGAGGGCAAATGAGACAGGTAAAACAGGTGAGGGCAAACGAGACATAGGTAAAACAGGTGAGGGCAAACGAGACAGGTAAAACAGGTGAGGGCAAACGAGACAAAGGTAAAACAGGTGAGGGCAAACAAGACATAGGTAAAACAGGTGAGGGCAAACGAGACATAGGTAAAACAGGTGAGGGCAAACCAGACAGGTAAAACAGGTGAGGGCAAACAAGACAGGTAAAACAGGTGAGGGCAAACGAGACATAGGTAAAACAAGTGAGGGCAAATGAGACATAGGTAAAACAGGTGAGGGCAAATGAGACAGGTAAAACAGGTGAGGGCAAACGAGACAGGTAAAACAGGTGAGGGAAAATGAGACAGGTAAAACAGGTGAGGGCAAATGAGACATAGGTAAAACAGGTGAGGGCAAACGAGACATAGGTAAAATGGGTGAGGCCAAACGAGATATTTAAAACAGGTGAGGGCAAACAATACAGGTAAAACAGGTGAGGGAAAATGAGACATAGGTAAAACAGGTGAGGGCAAACGAGACATAGGTAAAACAGGTGAGGGCAAACAATACAGGTAAAACAGGTGAGGGAAAATGAGACATAGGTAAAACAGGTGAGGGCAAACGAGACATAGGTAAAACAGGTGAGGGCAAATGAGACAGGTAAAACAGGTGAGGGCAAATGAGACAGGTAAACGGGTGAGGGCAAAAAAGACAAGTAAAACAGGTGAGGGCAAACAAGGTATTTAAAACAGGTGAGGGCAAACAATACAGGTAGAACAGGTGAGGGCAAACGAGACATAGGTAAAACAGGTGAGTGGAGGAAAAAACACAAGGGCAGGCAGAAAGAAATATCACAAACAATCAGGTGAAAACTACAGAAAAAGGAAACACACCAGGGTAAACTAGAGAAAGAAAAAGATGCACATGAAACAACAAGATAACATACTAGAAACTGAATTAGGAAACATACAAGGACATGGGGGCACAGGAGATTGACACAAACACAAACATTTAAATAATTTTCTGAACCAGAAGATCCACCACAACAAAAATCAAAACAATAACAAAGTAAGTCTTGGCAATGTCAGACAGGATGTGATACTGAGATAAGACCAACAGCAACCAGTTTGGTACTAAACAGGACTGAGATAAGACCAACAGCAACCAGTCTGGTACTAAACAGGACTGAGATAAGGCCAACAGTTACCAGTCTCTGGTTCTAAACAGTACTGGGATAAGACCACCAGTAACCAGTCTGGTACTAAACAGGACAGAGATAAGATCAACAATAACCAGTCTGGGACTAATCAGGACTGAGATAAGACCAACAGTTACCAGTCTCTGGTTCTAAATAGGACTGAGATAAGGCCAACAGTAACCAGTCTGGTACTAAACAGGACAGAGATAAGACCAACAGTAACCAGTCTGGGACTAAACAGGACAGAGATAAGACCAACAGTAACCAGTCTGGTACTAAACAGGACTGAGATAAGACCAACAGTTACCAGTCTCTGGTTCTAAACAGGACTGAGATGAGACCAACAGCAACCAGTCTGGTACTAAACAGGACTGAGATGAGACCAACAGCAACCAGTCTGGTACTAAACAGGACAAAGATAAGGCCAACAGCAACCAGTCTGGTACTAAACAGGACTAAGATAAGATCAACAATAACCAGTCTGGTACTAAACAGGACTGAGATAAGACCAACAGTAACCAGTCTGGTACTAAACAGGACAGGGATAAGACCAACAGAAACCAGTCTCTGGTACTAAACAGGACTGAGATAAGGCCAACAGTAACCAGTCTGGTACTAAACAGGACAGAGATAAGACCAACAGTAACCAGTCTGGTACTAAACAGGACAGAGATAAGACCAACAGTAACCAGTCTGGTACTAAACAGGACAGAGATAAGGCCAACAGCAACCAGTCTGGTACTAAACAGGACAGAGATAAGACCAACAGTAACCAGTCTGGTACTAAACAGGACAGAGATAAGACCAACAGTAACCAGTCTGGTACTAAACAGGACAGAGATAAGACCAACAGTAACCAGTCTCTGGTACTAAACAGGACAGAGATAAGACCAACAGTAACCAGTCTGGTACTAAACAGGACAGAGATAAGACCAACAGCAACCAGTGTCTGGTCCTAAACAGGTTCTGAGATAAGACCAACAGTAACCAGTTTGGTACTAAACAGGACTGAGATAAGACCAACAGTAAACAGTCTGGTCCTAAACAGGACAGAGATAAGACCAACAGTAAACAGTCTCTGGTACTAAACAGGACAGAGATAAGACCAACAGTAACCAGTCTGGTACTAAACAGGACTGAGATAAGACCAACAGTAACCAGTTTGGTACTAAACAGGACTGAGATAAGACCAACAGTAAACAGTCTGGTCCTAAACAGGACCTCCTTGGCCACAGCGCTAAGTGATGGCATATGGGCGTGTCTAATGGGAGAGGACAACCAATCACAACAAAGAAAATGGAGAAGCAGAGACCATCCCAGTGCTCCCAGCTCAGCCTGAAGGTTATGTTAGAGCGGTAGTTGGCTATTGGCTGGACCTCTGAAGTCCTGATGAAGCCACACCCTCTTCTGTTAACTGTGCTACACACCAGCAGAAGATGTGTCAGGGGAAGTGTCACCACTCACTATCACTACCAACTTCCATTGTTTTAGTCATGAGGAACCAGCTATGGTAACAGATGCACTGCTGCTTTGGCCCCGACCCCCTACAACAATGCTAGGGTTAGAGTCTGAGATATGTCCCACCATAGGGCAGCTGTTATGATGTATGTGGGGTACCTTGGCAGTGCAGTTGATATAGGGGTCTCCTCGTGGTCTCAGTCCGATGACCTGAAAACAAACACCAGGATGACTCTTAGTTATCATTTCTAAAATACTCTGAACATTTCATTTCAATTAGATTCATTATTTTATCTTTTTCACTTCTTCCAGCATAAATCAGTTTTATTTCTGTCAAATTTGGAAACAATCTAACCCTAACCCTAAAAATATCTGATCCTCACTCTCCAGTTGAATTTGATCCATGTTGGACTGCTTGTTACTCTATAACCCTTTCACACACTTCACACATAACAACCTTCATTTGTGTCTCCAACTTTTCCTCCTAATTCAGAGTTCCCTGATAGACTTTGGGGGTATTTGGAGGTTTTCTTTTATTTTAGCCAAAGGCTCTATGCAGTAGGGAAAGGGGACCCCCTGTCTGCTTCCTCCTTTTAAACTGAAATTATTAGAAGAGTGTCCGTTTACCCGTACTCTTGACAAAGGACCACAATAGAGCACTTTAATCCAACCAACAAGGTCTGAGTGAAATCCCATTTTACCAAGTGTGTTACAAATCCAGCCATCCACTCAATCAAATGCTTTGTCAGCGTCCAAGCTGCTGATTCTGTCTCACTACAGAAGTTATATTTAGGGTTCTTCTAATTAGGGTCCTCGCTGCCCAAAAGGCAAGGACCCTATTGTATTTAGTCTGTTTCTTTCTTATTATTATTCCACAACCACTTTAAACCTTAATTTGACCCCTTAAACACACTCAAAAACTCACCAAAATTGGCACACAACTCAGATTCGGCGAAAAATTTGATAAAATAAAAAAATTAACTGCAAACATGCCAAAATGTGCTCTCTAGCGCCATCTAGGCACACTAAAATGGCCCTCACGGCCAGTCAGAATGTCGTAGAGAGATCAAACCAACATCGAAATAATTTTGGGAATCCTAATTGACCAAAAACAGGAGAAGTTTAATCTGATTTAATGTTAGACGGTGAGAAAAAAAAAGTTTGTGTGCCTTTTTATATAGTGTATGGAAACTTCTGGTTTCAACTGTACTTTCTGTAAGATGAGTGTGGCCTTTTCTTTTAAGTGTTTAAAGAATTCCCCTGGATACCCGTCAGTACCTGGCCATTTATAATTCTTTCGGTTCTTTAAAACTTCCTCATTTCTTCCTTCATTTGGAAAGTTTGAGATTTCAAAGAGGAGCTTCAACTTTCTCTGCTTTACCCTCCTCAGCCACTGAGTTATACACTTCTGTAGAATAACTAGTGAAAGTTTCTGCTACATCTTTAGGAACCGCTGTTTTTGTTAAAGGCTTTTTGAATCTGTTAAGTTTGCCTGAGCTTCTCGTAACTGAAAGGTCAATACCTGCTGGCTCTGTTCCCTGATCCATAATACCTCTGACTGGAAAATCCTCACATCCTTTCTGCCTTGTACATCAACAAATCATTGAATGCTTGTCAGTGTTGGTTACAAGTCCTAAAGACGTATTTTTATGATCCTGCTCTAATTTCTGTTTAAAGTTTTCTAGGTTTTCTTGTTTTTCTCATGAAATATCTTAGATAGATTAGATTTTTTGTACTCATTTTATCTAACATTTAACATTCTCTGAAATAATGATTTTTTTAAAAAAGTTTAATTATTTTATGAACATTTAAAATACACTAAAATAGTTTTAATAGATGGATTAATTTATTATTTCTTACATTTCAAATACTCTGAAATATTTTCAATAGATTCATTTATTATTTTATCTTATATTCAAAATACTCTAAAATACTTTTAATAGATTAATTTATTATTTTAACACATTTAAAAATACTCTAAAATATTTTTAACAGATTAATTTTTTTTTTCTTACATTTAAAATACTCTGGAATAATTATAATAGATTAGTTTATTATTTTATCTTACATTTAAAATACTCCAAAATATTTTAGATAGATTTATTTATTTATTTCATCTAACATTTAAAATACTCTAAAATAGTTTTAATAGATATCTGATTATTTTATGAACATTTAAAATACACTAAAATATTTTGAATGGATTCATTTATTATTTCTTACATTTAAAATACCCTGACATATTTTCAATAGATTCATTTATTATTTTATCTTATATTCAAAATACTCTACAATATTTTTAATAGATTAATTTATTATTTAACACATTTAAAAATACTCTAAAATATTTTTAACAGATTAATTTATTTTATCTTACATTTAAAATACTCCAAAATATTTTAATAGATTTATTTATTCATTTCATCTAACATTTAAATACTCTTGAATCTTTTAACTAGATTTAATTATTTTATCTGATATTTAAGTATTTAGAATAATTATTTTTAATAGATTTAATTATTATTCTATCTAGCATTCAAAAAACCCTGAAAAAACCCTAATTTCATTTTTATTTATTTATTTTTTAAACTCACATTCTCTTTCCTGGTAGGAAAGAGTGTTTTTATCAGAATTGTTATTATTTTACTTCACATTTTTTTTAAAACCTTATCATCTCAGGGATGTCAAAAATAATGCAGATTTAGAGGAACTCTGGAATCTCACCTTTGAGGTAGTACTGTTTCATTCCATTGGGTGGTGCTGTGGCTACACCTCCTCCCCTCTCACTGACTTTTACTGATACCCTAGAGGATCCACTTTAACATTTCATTTGGAGTTTTAGTCTTCACATGACTGGACATCATTTTTCTGTTGCTGCTTTCTTTAGGGACCTCAGCAGAGATTAGGATTAGGAGGATTAGGATCCTCTAAGAACTTCCTCTTTGTTTCTGAAATTAGACTGATGTTCTGCAGTTAACCACATGGTGGCTTAAACTTTGTTCTGATGCTGGTGGCAGTCTCATCCGTTCTATAAATGTATATCTTATTTGTTTTCTCTTTTTTCTTCTGCTTATTTATTTTCTCCTTTAGCTGCTGCTTATTTATTTTATCTTGTATCTGCTGCTTATTTATTTTCTTTCGTATCTGCGGCTTATTTATTTTCTGTTTTGTCTGCTGTTTATTTTTTTCTCTTTTATCTACTGCTTATTTCTTTTTTCTTTTTCCTGCTGCATATTTGATTCTTCTTTTTTCTGTTGCTCTTCCTAAATGGGTATTTTAATGATAGCCTCATAGGATAATGGCTTTAATCATTTTTGGCTAAATTTCATTAAAGGCCTAACTCTACATATCTCTCTCCTATAGCTCTTTATCCTATATCCTCAGGATAAATATATATATATACCCTACAGTTCATAACCACCCTATGCCTTAGTCATCTATTAAATATCTTTATTATCTATTAGTCACTTTTATTACCTCTGCCAAGGAGGTTATGTGATCAGCAGGGTTTGTTCGTTTGTTTGGTTGTTAGCAACATAACTCAAAAAGTTATGGATGGATTTTAATGCAATTTTCAGGAAATGTCAGAAATGGCATAAGAAAGAACTGATTAGATTTTGGGGACTGATTCGGATCACTGTCTGGATCCAGGAATTTTTTAAAGGATTTTGTACTATTGGGAGATAGGGCTAATGGCGGAGGTCTGCGCTCTCTGAGTGCTTTTCTAGTTTGTTATGTAGTCCTCGTGGTGGCATTTCTTTTTAGAAGAAACTTTTTCAAACATCTGGTAGAACTTCATGTTAAAGTATGAATAAAATTAAAGCTGCAAGCGGCACTGGACGGGTCTGTCGCATGTCCCTCATCCCCGTTTGACCTCCACTTTGAGGGTTTCATCCCTTTTTGACTTTTTGACCTGCTCAAAGTTAGACTGAGGTGTGTCCCTGCAGCTCTTACAGGAGCCTCAGACTTTATAATGGGTGGGTATTAGACATTCCATTTTCCCGCCTTCAGTGAGTCACATGACCAGCTGCACGGTAAGCTTATTGTAATGTTCAAAAAACCTGCATCTGTAAGACACACAAACACACACTCAAGCGCGCTTTGCGCGCTAACACACACACAAATGCACCATCTCTCCCATTCACTTCTTATGGGTTATATGTGTGGCTGTCTTTGGCGACTGACATCGCCAAAGACTTTATGGGGGACTGTATGTGGATGAGAAGCCACCCACAGTCCCAACCATCCCGTTACAGCATTGTTTAAATGGGCTGCTTTATTGGAACAGCTCCGTGTGTGTGTGTGATCAGAGCTCATTAAGGGGCTTCCCCTGGTTGCCATGGTAACTAATGCCTGCATTCCAGGTGCTTTCATCTGTCAATCAGTGAGTGACATCATCACTAACTGCTCTCTTGATCAGGAGTGAAATTGACTGAAATCTTTTTGAATCTCACCTCACAGATGCCACAATTTGGACCAAATCTCTCTAAAAATAAGATATTTTTGTAGTAAATCTTGTCAGGAATCCATCCATGTCATTTTTAAAGCTGTAGGACCTTTGATTTTTTGTGTAGAGGCCTAACTGCCACAGCTTATGCAGAGCCCTCCCTGCTGCCCCCATTCATTTGAATGGGAGCAGCAGGGAGGCCTGCTTTGGGGTTGACCAACTTTGAGGGCTTGGTTTTCAGAAACCGTTTGAGAAACAACAAATACATTTTGTTCGGAGCCCTTTTTTCCTGAAAAATTTTATTTTGAAAGGCAAATTGCCAGCTTCCTGTTTGAGATAGGTTAGGGGTGTCAGCGCGTGATTTGTGGGTCTCGATGAGACGTACGTTTCAACGTTGGTTTGATCTCACTACGACATTCCTACTGGCCGTGAGGGCCGTTTTAGTGTGCCTAGGTGGCGCTAGAGAGCACATTTTGGCATCTTTGTTTGTTTTTTTTTTTCATTTTATCAAATTTTTCGCCGAATCTGAGGTGTGTGCCAATTTTGGTGAGTTTTTGAGCATGTTTAGGGGGTCAAATTAAGGTTTAAAGAGGCTGTGGAATAATAAGAAGAAGAAAGAAACGGAGCAGATACAATAGGGTCCTTGCACGAAGGGTAAGGACCCCTTCTAGCTCCTGCAAGAAGGGGTCCTCGGATCCCAATGAATCCTATGTTTTTTCTGAAAACCTTAAAATATGACCTAGGCAATTATATTATGAGGCTAATGATGTTCTGCCTGACTCAGGGAATGTAATTACTTAAGGGGCCACATGAGGGGCCTTTTGGTCTTTTAACATCTTCATCTTCATATCTCTGCTTATTTGTACCGATCATCTGCCTGTGTAGCAAAACTCTGCTTTGGACATATGCATGACAAATAAAGTTATTGTTATGGAAGGCCTGAATGTTTTAAGTTTTATAGGGGGTGCTGCTGAGTCACTGGAGCATTACACCAATTTAGATTTTTGTGTCTTCATTTCATGAAATACTGAGACTAAATCTGAGCAGCATTTTGATTTGAATGGGGTTTAAGGACTGAATCAAAGCATTTCACTCACCCGATTCATCTTGATGATGATGCACGGTTTCCCGGCAGCGTATCCGAAGCTGGTGTCCGACAGGCCAGAGCACTGACGCAACGTACTGCGTTTAAACTGACACACTTTCTTCACGGGCTCATTGTCCTGTTCCGTGTATTCACCCACCATACACAAATCATTACGCTCCTGAATACTGTCGTTATAACCTGCAAACAGAAAAGTCTGTTTAATATCCTAACAAGGAATAAAAGAGCCACAGATGTTATTTTACAACAGATGATGAGTGTCCATAAGAGCAGACCCTGGTCTCTCAGCGGGACTTCAGGAACTTATTAAGCCTTAGCATAGACATCTGAAAGGACAGACAAGAGGAGAAGGTCGCTCAGGTCAGCTCTGGAAACCACAGTGCACTAGCAGGTTGGTCCTAAGTTTGATCTAATCCTAACTCTACCCTAAGGTTTTGGAAGGGGAGTAAAACTTTGACCAAACCCCAAACAATAAAAAAGAGGGACTCTATGGACTGAGATTTACTCATTTACTCATTAGATCCTGCAGTGTTTTCTGGCAGTGGATGACGCTTCAACAGCCCAGACCTAGATGTCTTTACTGCTGTGGCAGTCAAAGCAGTCATGGCTTCTGAAAGCACAGCCTACACATAAGAGGAGATCTAAGACCAGCGTTAGGTCCTCAGAGAGCTGTGCCTGAGCAGATCTTCTTCTGCAGAGATTATCCACGCTTACTGCTGCATTATGGTCCAAAGGAAATGGAGTAACCTTTACTTGCATGAACGCTAAAAAAATCCCCTGAGCCATGGCCAACATCACCAGCAGAGTCAAAGACAGGGCGTGGGGCACGAACCCAGAAAGAAAAATTTACAACCAAACAGCTGTTTTAAATAAAAAGACCGAAAGATGGCAGATGGAACACTTTATGTTCTAATTGGTTACGAGTGCTCCTTCATACAATCATCTACATAAGGAAACCAACACTGGCAGGCCATTATAAACAGGTAATAACTGCTGATGCATCACTAAGACCATCAGACGGTCAGGGTTGGGCTCTGCTGCATCACTGAGACTATCGGACGGTCAGGGTTAGGCTCTGCTGTGTCACTGAGACCACCAGAATAAACGGTCAGGGTTAGGCTCAGATTTATCTGCAGACAGTAGCCAGTCATGTTGTCACAGCTTAACTCTTGTTTTTTATCCTAGGAAAAACTGATTGGCTATAACTGGGAAATTATACCAACACTAGCAAGAGCCTTACTTCATTCTGTTAAGTCCATTAAACTAACTGCCCTTTTTTGTCGTCAAGCCAAAGCAGAAAAAAATATGGACATTCAGTGTTTAGTTATGTATTTATTTGTTGATTCTGTTTAAAATAGAGTTGTTTATATAGGTCTCCTAGTTAATTGTTTCTGTTCTGCTCAGGATGGCAGAGTAGAGAAAGAAGCCAGTGAGTGCTACATGCAGCAGGTTTCTATCAGCAGGTAAGAGCTGCAGGGGAGACATCAGAGATGCCATCGGTCAGTTTATTTGTTTTATTTGATTAATGAAAGTAAATCAAACCTTGTATTTGTTGGTGTAATCCAAAAATTAACTTTATGTGTGTGCAAGAACTATTTTCTTTCATTTAATACGTCACGCGGCACGCACTACTTTGTTTGTTTGTAGATCAGATATTGTTGAAAATTAATTAAGATTATTTACATTAAATTTGGTGCAATTTCAGTTTAAATGTAATGTTTAAAATACTGCCAGTGGGTAGTACATTTAATCTCAAAACATGATCTAACAATAGACAATTGATTCTGATTCTGATTCTGAAATAGATACATTAATAGATAGATACATTAGATACATTAATATGAGAATTAAATACTAATATAATCACATATAAATGTAAATTATTAAAGGATTTGATTTATAACAGCTGTACATTATTATTAATTAAAATAACTGAACACTTAATTAAAACAATACCAGTAATTCAATAAGCTGAAGTAAAAAAAATGCATTTCTGATGTAATTGCCTAGATTTAGTTGTCTATCTATAAAATAGATTTAAGTAATCTCAAAGTAATCTCAAAAGTTAACAAGATAAAAATGCAATTTCAGCTGAAATTGCGTGGAGATGCTAAGAGCTGAACTGTGGAAGAACTGCTGAAATAGCTGAAAAAGAAAAAAACAGCTGAAAATAGCATAAAAATCTCTGAAAATAGCATAAAATAGCATAAAAATAGCTGAGAATAGCATAAAAATCTCTAAAAATAGCATAAAATAGCTAAATAGCTGAAAACAGCTGAAAATAACATATAAATACCATAAATAGCAAAAGGCATAAAAAATACCTAAAAGGCATAAAAATGGTTGAAAATTGCATAAAATCTGAAGAGTGCAATACCTGATCAGTGAAAAAAAAAATTTAAAAAGAAAACATTTAAAAAGAGAGCCATTTAGAACTTTGACTCAAGATTTACGCTTAAGCATACTGTTTTATAATACTGTTCAGCTTTTAAACGATGAATTAAAGCCACTTGTATGCGACAGTTTAAGAGAGTGTTGATTGCGTGCCTGAAAGACTCCCAGGTTGCTATGGTGAGCAAAGCCTGTATTACATCATAGCAGTCACAGCTGAGATCAAAGCTAATTAGTCTCACACCTGTGAAAGCTTCTGTGAAAAATAGCTCAGAAAACTGAGTTGAGTGGCCAGAACATGCACTCAAACATGGTCAATTTAGGCTGTGCTTGTGAAACCTAGCAGACAACCAAAGGTATCGTGAGAATCAGCAGAAGTTGCTGTACATGATGATATATTTTTCATGCGTGGGAAGTGAAAAATCATGCTTCAAGAACAAGTTTAAAAAAGTGGTTCCAAAAGCTCACTCTCAGGAATCTTCGTTCAATAATTGTATTGCCGCAGATGGGGAGCTGAAGGGATGCCGGTCACGCTTTGAAGCTTACTGAGCCAAAACCTTTGATCCTTTTGACGTCAAATCTTTGTTGTGAGCAAGAGGAGACGTGTGGCTATATTTTGCTGTTTATATTATAACTGTGGACCAAATATTATTTTCAGGAGAGCAGTTTGTTTGGGAAGTTCTGCCTCTATTTCACACAGCTTCTGTGCTCTGAAGTGTGACATCATCACTCTAAGGCTCTTCATATACCCCCATTGTAAATTTAAAAATTTGCCAAAAAAGTTAAATACTTAAAAAATTATAAAAGTTATAAATGAGAAGCGATATAGCCATTATTTCCTAAAAGATCTGAATAGAATGATAATAGAATGATGAGTATAGCTCAGAGTGAAAGAGGAGATAGGGTTCAAAAAACGTACGGAAAAAACAAGATAACTGATGGGAATATCAATAGTGTGGACACTTACTCAGCATCCCCACTAAATAATCATTTGATTGAATCCAACTTGATCTATTAACTGTTCTTTAGTGAAACAGAAAGTTATGATTCAGTGAAGGGCTAAATAACAAATCAGGTTTTATTTCCTAGGTTGAGATTTCAACATGTTTATTTATTAATATACATTTCTTATTCCATTGGTTATGTGAAATTAACATGTCAATTATCTATTTTGTTCAGGTTTTCATCCGATTCCTTTTAAAGACAAATGAAAAGAGAAAAACTTCAACAAAACAAAGAATTAGGTTGTCCTGCATCCTCGGTTGTCACCTCCAACATCTTCAAGTTCAAGTAAACCTGCAATTAAACTAAAGAACTTGACATGTGCTTAAGGTAAAAAAAAAAAAAAAAAGTTTTCCTTACATAAGATTATCAGTTATTATAAATGTTGAATGGAAAGTCGTAGGTAGTAACAATGTGGTCCATTAGCATTGCCATCTTGGTAACCAGGGCTAGCCAACCTAAGATAGATTAATAAAACTAGGTGCAGTATTAAGGTGATTATTGGTAATATTGATCTGGTCAAGGTGAGCCCTAACCCTGTGGGGGCGACCTTGGTTCTGTACAACTCTGGCCCTCTGATGGACATCCTCCAGGCCTGCCCCATGACCATGCCCTATCTCCAGGTATCCTCCAAGAGGCACAAGGTCATCCCCAACCATCTGGACCAGCCCTTCAGGTCCTGGGAACCAAGTATGCATTGTCCTGGATCAGGCCATGGATTGCACACAAAGTGTCTAAAAAAGCTCAACTGCCAATCCTGTATCCAAACTGACCTTCTTATCCTCATATACCTGAGTATGTCACCATCAGACTGGTTTTCTAAAAATCAAAGACCAAAGAGAAGTGGTCACAAAGGAGTCCAGTCCCATCTTTGGCAAACAGTCAAGTGGGAAATTAAAGCCCCAACAAAGAAACTAAAGTCTCTGCGAGGACATCTACAGTCTCTACAAGAATATCTACAGTCTCTATGAGGACATCTACAGTCTCTATGAGAACATCTACAGTCTCTATGAGAACAGCTACAGTCTCTATGAGAACATCTTCAGTCTCTATGAGAACATCTACAGTCTCTATGAGAACAGCTACAGTCTCTATGAGAACATCTTCAGTCTCTATGAGAACATCTACAGTCTCTATGAGAACATCTACAGTCTCTATGAGAACATCTACAGTCTCTATGAGAACATCTTCAGTCTCTATGAGAACATCTTCAGTCTCTATGAGAACATCTTCAGTCTCTATGAGAACATCTACAGTCTCTACGAGGACATCTTCAGTCTCTATGAAGACATCTACAGTCTCTATGAGAACATCTACAGTCTCTACGAGAACATCTACAGTCTCTCCGAGGATATCTACAGTCTCTACGAGGACATCTACAGTCTCTACAAGGACATCTACAGTCTCTATGAGAACATCTACAGTCTCTATGAGAACATCTTCAGTCTCTACGAGGACATCTACAGTCTTTATGAGGACATCTTCAGTCTCTATGAGGACATCTACAGTCTCTATGAAGACATCTACAGTCTCTATGAGAACATCTTCAGTCTCTACGAGGACATCTACAGTCTTTATGAGGACATCTTCAGTCTCTATGAGGACATCTTCAGTCTCTATGAGAACATCTACAGTCTCTACGAGGACATCTACAGTCTCTATGAAGACATCTACAGTCTCTATGAGGACATCTACAGTCTCTATGAGAACATCTTCAGTCTCTATGAAGACATCTACAGTCTCTATGAGAACATCTATAGTCTCTATGAAGACATCTACAGTCTCTATGAGAACATCTATAGTCCCTACGAGGAGATCTACAGTCTCTACGAGGACATCTACAGTCTCTATGAGGACATCTACATTCTCTACGAGGACATCTACAGTCTCTATGAGGACATCTTCAGTCTCTATGAGGACATCTACAGTCTCTATGAAGACATCTACAGTCTCTATGAGAACATCTTCAGTCTCTACGAGGACATCTTCAGTCTCTATGAGGACATCTTCAGTCTCTATGAAGACATCTACAGTCTCTACGAGGACATCTACAGTCTCTATGAAGACATCTACAGTCTCTATGAGGACATCTACAGTCTCTACGAGGACATCTACAGTCTCTATGAGGACATCTACAGTCTCTACGAGGACATCTACAGTCTCTACGAGGACATCTACAGTCTCTATGAGGACATCTACATTCTCTACGAGGACATCTACCGTCTCTACAAGGCAATTTAAAGTCTCTATGAGGACATCTACAGTCCTTTAAACGTTAGTAACCTAAAGTTCGTTATTTTTCAGGCAAACGCCACTGCCTACTACATCATTTGGCCAATACCAGGCTGCGATTCATACGGTGTGAGCGCTATTGGCCAATCAGAGAGTGCGTTACATTGAGAACTGGTGTTCAACACTGGAGGACGGTGTAGGTGCACCTTTACATGCAGAATCAGTGACCTGATAGTTGGGCTGCAGTCCGTATGTTTGGCAAATAAAAGGTAAGTTTATGGTATTGCAAATAGTGACTATGAAGTTCCCTTTTTTCATAAACATTATGTCCAAACATATGTCGACTCATTGTGAGGGCAAAGGTTGCATGAGCTAATGCAAAGTACCGTGCGTAGCATTATCGTAGCTAGCATGATGCTAATCACATTACCGGTTAATAAAAACGGTAAAAGTACTAAAAACTAAATTATTGGCTTTAGATTTAAAGGTACTAAAGGTAATGATGTCCATACAAGAACATTAAGACATTCTTTTTCTGCTCTTTGTAAAAGTGACCTCAAAGCGTTTATTGTGTTATGATGTTGTTGACATTACTGATGCCCATGCAATGAAGTTAAGTCAAAGCGCTACAAAATCTCTGGTACTGACAAGGCTAAAGTCGCCGATGTCTTTGTTCCAGGACTTTTTGGCTTGTTTCCCTTGTCCTACACGTGATATCTGTTAGTGTCAGATCTGTATTTGTGCTTGAATTTCCGTCTGGATTAATAAAGTGTCTAACTGCATAACATAGTAGCTGTGATTCATCTGTGGTGATTGTGTTTGACATGTTTATCCACTTTTTTTGTAAAACTGTGTCTTTTAAGTGCTAGTACTCTCCCTAATCACCTGTTGTCAGAGTGCCACATAATCTTAGAACTAATTTGGGCGATATTGAACAAAAATCGTATCTCGGTAGTAAATTAGCTGAATTGCATTACATGATTTATATTTGCTCATTTTTAACTGACAAAGAAATAACAAGAACAGTCACCCCTTAGTTAAATCCACATGGATCAAATGTCCTGCTGTCACTTTTATTAACAACAAGCTGATCAGTGTCAATATGGACATGAGAAAATTACATAAAGATGAACTATATGTTCGGGGGGAAGACACACTATTAAACAATAACGCTCCTTAAATGAAATAAGAAAAATAAAACAGCTGTTTCTCCACTAGACCAAACATTTAAAATAAATTATTTTATGGTCAGTAAGCCTGTTATTGTTAGTGATTCATTAAGCATTGTTTTAAGATCATGTTGTTGTTTTGACAGGCAAGATGTATAAACTCTGGAGCAGCTGAGGTGATGTCGTTTTCTCTGGCCACCAAATCCCTGTCCCTGATTTGTAGAAGTACACCCTGATCTCTTTCTGGAGCTGCATGGAGCAACTGTTCTGCAGTGAGTGTTTCAAACTGAACTAGTTTTTCTTTCACCTCTCTTTTGACTGAGTTTCTCATGTTTGTATTTTTCTTGTTGGCAGACTATACACTTAATTGGAAGAAGGTGTGGAGCCTGTTAGGATCTTTAGAACTCTGCAGTATGTGGCCATAGGGTTTTCATCTTTGCTGGCATGTCCTCATCCATTGTGTGGAGTGCTGGAAACAAGAGGAGGACAACCTCATTGAGTGTGTTTACATGGACTTGACTATCCCAGTTTGATGGTGTTTTAAGTATCCTGTTTATGTGTTTGTGTGTTTATAATCATATTGTGATGGAGATATACACTGAATGCTTTGTTTTAAATCCTGCTCAGTGCTTCATTGTCAGTGGAATACACAATGACTGAGTGAGGTGTGTAATGATGGCTGTGCTTCTCATCTCAGCAGTGGTAACCAACTAGATGCACACAGGCATCTCTTCAGTAACACAGTAGCCTTACCTTAAACCTGATCAAACATTTGCCTGATAAAAGCTGCTGTTTGATTTACTGCTCTGAAAAACTCTGATGTGTCTTCTGCTAATGCCATGTTAATTCTGTGCTGTTTAATGTCATTTTTGTAACTGTTGTATTCTGCCAAGGTACTTTAAATTTTTGGTTGTTAATTCTTTTCCAGTGCATCATATGGAGCATTTAAACTTGATTGTATGTAGACCTTTTAAAAATACACGAGTGGGTTAAAGTGATGTGATTTATTATTGGATCATAATCATCTTGTTGCTAAAAACTGCAGTTTCAGTTGAGATATCTAAATTGTGTTTATCTGACAACTGAATAGAAAGTGTGTACTTTAATATTAAAATTAAAATCAAAAGGTAGTCTAATATATTTCCCTTTGGTTTGCACCTTATTTCCATTACTTGTCTTCTTCAGATCAAAAGTTCCAAGTCTCAAATTGAATCAAAGGTTGAATTAAAGATCTATGAACCCCTTACTTGAATGTTTGATACTAACCTTGTTTGACAGTCTCTCTCTGAATAAAGACTACCCTTTATTATCTCTTCTTGGTTCATTTTATCTTGGTAATGTTTGTGAAATAGCTGTAGTGATAACCAGTGTTAGCTCGTATAGCTGCAGGGGTCTGCATATCCTTAAGCAGATCCCCATACAACTTGAAATGTACTACTGCCTTTTCCCTGATGCTAAGCCATTTCAAAGAAAAACAGAATTAATACAATTTTCCCAGCCTTTGTCTGTGAATGGGGTGATGGGCCCATTGGTCTCCTATTGTGCATACAACACTCCAGAAAGAGTAGTATATAGGTCATTTTTCACTTCATTTCATAACATTTAAGTGTATAGATAACTAATACTCAATGGAAATCTTCCCAGAACGTGCTTCACAGGAATTTTAATTTTATCGTTATTGTTTGATGTAGATGCAGTTTAAAATCTTATGGATAGTAATTCGAAACACACACACACACACACACACATATGTATATATTAAAAATCAGAATATAAACGTATATAAATATGCATAGATGTGAATGTAAACACAGCCTTTAGCCGATTAGCAATAAAGTTACAAACAACACCGCTACTTAAAATGATTTCTGTAATAGCGGTATGTAATTTGCAGTGTGTTTTTCGTGATTTTTTAAGTTAGTGTAACCTCCTGTGTGGTTAAATGTAGCCAAATAAATGATTCACACATCTATCTACATCAAATTGATCGATCATTAGTCCATTCATTCATCTGACAGGTACGACAGATCTTTGAGCTCGAGACAGTTTTCCAAGCGCGCCATTGGATGAGCAGCCCGATTACGTCATACATATCGGACCCCAAACATAGCTGTCCGCACTATTTACCCATTAAAATAACTTTTAAAACTGATCAATCACCAAAAAATATGTGCACGAAATGAGAGTGACAACGGTTTCATTTTTACTTGTAATGGAATGAAGATTCAGCAGTCAAACGATTAGGTACTCCCTCGTCAGGGATCGTTTAAATACACGATATCTCCCATTGGCCCACCGCCTATTAACAATTACTGGTTATTTTAACTGATCAGTTATCAGAGTCAGTTTCTTCAGTTAATAGTTCTTCTGAGCAGGATTTGTTATTAATTGATTGAAGAATTGATTGATGAATTGATTGATTGATGGATTGGTTGATTGATTGATGGATGAATTGATTGATTGATTGATTGATTGATTTTTTTGGTTGATTGATTGATGGATTGATTGATAGTACTCACGCTGGAGCAGGTCATGGAGTTGGCGGGTGTACTCGCTGTACTTGCTTGGGTCGCTGCGGTTAAAGGAAATCTCTGCTGCATGCGGTCTAATCACCAAACCTGTTCTCCAAAGAAAAAAAAAAACACAACGAGTTAACTTGTTGTCTTGGCTGCAGAGTGTCTCACCTGTACAGCAGGTATCCCTGGTGTGTGCTCACTTTGATAATAATGATTTTTTTTTTCTTTATAAAATGATTAAAAGTCATCTGTAAGAGCCAGAATAAAGACAATGATGTGGATTGATTCTGGAATGAGTCTGAAAGGAAAACTTGTAGACAGGTGAACAGGAACTCACCCGGATGTGCCACTCGGTCTTGACGGCAAGGAACATTTTCATCCAGAGTTTGTAACATGACCCACATGGTGAGGAGGAACATCCCCGCCAGGAAGCCATAAAAGACGAGGTAGAAGAGAAGGATGAGACCTGGAGGAGACCAGATAAACAAAGATTCTGAATGAAACATAAGATACTTGTACCCTATCAGAGGATCAGTGCTCAGTGAAGAAATCCCTAATCCATCACTGTTTTCCTCCACAAGTCAACCGTGCAGACCGATGGGTAGTAAGAAACCCACACTTCACCGCATGGCCCACACAACCTCAACGGCATGCCACCTTCAGCAGACCCAGGCTCTGTACACGCAAGCTCCAGGTAGTGACAATGCCGATACTACCTTCCTTAACACCACTCATGATTGAGTATAAAGGCATACATTAGTAGTCTACTCACCGGTCATAACAGAGACAGAATTAAAAAGTTGTTCTCCATCTCTCCAACTAGTCTCAGCACTATGACGCATGAGCGCGTGCCGTATGAAGCTCTCTGTCAGGATGGATCCAGCGGGATTTTAAAAAGTGACATAGACACAGGCTCGTAGTACCAAACATTTTGCCACATTCTATGAATTTTTGCAGTGAAGGCAAATACAAACACGCCTGACTCAGTGTGCAAGATCCAAGTGTGTGGCTTTTGTCGGATTACGATTCCTGTGGAGCAGACAAAACTGTGCATGGCTCCACAGTGCAGCCTTGTAGCAACTTGTTATCAGCTATGGTCGTCAAACTACATTTCAACATTAAAAATATCCTTAAAGAGGGGGTATTATCCCTTTTTTTCAAGGGTTTACACATCTCTCTGATACCCATGTAGTAGCTTCACCTGGTTTACAGCTCAAAAACTCCTCATGTTTCTCACACTGGCGTACTGAAAAACCCTTATCTTAACCTCCGTCTGAAACACTTCATTTTCGCTGAACAACCCCCCCGGACTTGCTTTCCTCCAACTGGCCGATTTTCCGGAGGCTGACCGGCGGCAGGACTCAATGTTTTGTGCCCGTCCCTCCAATGCGGCTAATGTTGTTATGCTAGTACTTGGAAACTTTGAATGAACCGGTCCAAAATATGTTGAATTTTGATATACGTCTGCAGTGTTGGGCATGTAACGCGTTACTAAGTAACGCGTTACAGTAACTCCGTTACTTTTATCGGTAACTAGAAGTGTAATGCGTTTCTTTTCAAAATTTATAACGCCATTACTGGGAATTTAGATCACACGTTACTCGTTACTTTTACAGCTGACAACTCGTTGATGAAGGTTAGTAAACATCCGGTTCGGCGGACGACGTGACAGAGTGGTAAGCACATCAGCATCCTGGGAGAGAGTACAGCCTCTGCAGAAACAAACAAACACAGGCACTGAACCGCGCACACACACGTCATGGCTAAGCACTCAAGCGTGAGCTCTCTGTCTTGGAAACACCAGAATTACTTTTACCTCCTTGGGATAAAGGCCGCCAAAGAACAGGGAAGTAAACCTTTCCACCTCCACGAACAGCAATTTTAACTTCACGAAATACTGAGTTAAACAACACGCTTCAGCTAAACTAATTTCCGGAGAGCTAAAGACACCGTTAACCCAGGTACAGCTCACGGTCGTTGGGCAGAGCAAGCAGGGAGGAACCGCCCCATGTAAACAACCCAAGACTGGATTTAATTCACCGCCAGCTGCAGAGTGTGTCACTAAGGAAGCACTAAACAGACAGATAGCAAGGTATGCTGTTAAAGACACATTTCTGATATAAGCTATGTAGTCCGCTGTCTTCAGAAAAATAACGAGAGAAAATAATAGATAAGACGAGGGATAGGACCGCCATGTAAAAAGATAGTCAGAGAGCAGCCGGGATTTAATATTTACTCTGTCAGTAGAGTAGCCTAGATCTATTTGAGACTGCTTAAACAGTGTTAAAATGCTTTAACACTGTCAAAACTTGAGAAACATTTCTACTGAGTTCTTTTGTTTCTCCACTTTCAAACATAATGATAATGGCTACAATGTTATATAAAATTTGAGTTATTTTCCTCTCACACTGTCATAACTACACAAATTAATGTGATGTGTACAATAATGAGGACTGAAGTGAAAAAAGTAATGCCTGAGTTACTCTTCAAAGTAACTAGTTACTTTTACAAAGCAGTAACTCAGATACTAACTCAGTTACTTTTTGCAAGCAGTAACTGGTAACTGTAACTAGTTACTATTTTTCAGTAACTTGCCCAACACTGTACGTCCGTACGTGTCAGACCCAGAGTCACACCCTGATAGTTTGGAGAGAGGGGGAAGAAAACCAGCAGCAGCGAAGGATAGAGAAGGACGTATCTGTTTGGTGTTTAATTACTGTGTTACTAAATGGCTTTGATAATGGTGGACTTATCACTCGCTGCATTTAGTGGTGTATTTATTTATCTCTGTTCCTCTTGTGGGGGCGGTCTGTTCCGCTTTGCCAGCAGCACAGACGAACCAGTCAGGAGATAATATTGCGATGACCTCGTCAGTTTGCTCTATCGAAATCTCGTCTTGGGAAGATCTCGGAGAGATTCCCAATGAACTGTTTTCATCAGTTTACACTCTAATTCCAAGATTACTGCCTCACACATTTATCTTGCAGTTTGAAAATCTGCATACGTGAAGTATGGACACCCAACATTGTGACTTTATATTTATGTTTTAAAAATCAGACAAGTATAATACCCCCTCTTTAAAACTGTACGTGATTGTAGTTGCTTGCTTGAAGACAGTGGTTGTTGCTCCACCGTTAAAATGACAGGGAATAAAGGCTGTGCTGCTGTCTTCATCTTTCTCTCAATGCCATTAAAATACATAACCTCAAATATTGCTCTTCAAATATGCGACTGAAGCCAGATAAAGTTCCTGCAAGTTGGCATTCCAGTGGTTGAGAAAAATGGATACAAAGTCGTTTTCTTCAAAATGATCATTTTTCGTTTTTTCTCATTTTATGCAAGTCCAACATTTGAACTACTCATTCAATGAAAAAAGTAACACAAATGTGACATTTAAAAGCGTTAATTTTGTGTTTTATTCGGCTTACATAATAAAGTAATAATTGATGTGTTCATATTGGGTGGGAGACTATTATAGTGTTTAGATTCTATATAAACAGCAAGAAGTTTATCAGCCAAAAGATCTAGAAAAGTTTTATAGAAGTTGGTAGAAAAACCATCTTCCCCAGGAGCTTTATTGCTAGATAAAGAATTGATGGCAGCAATGATTTCATCTTTTGTTATGTCTCTGTCTAGTTCATGTTTCTCTGTTTGAGATAATATGGGTAGATCAACTTTGTAAAAAAAACTGTCTAATTCCTGTTTTGATGGTGATATTTTATTTCTATAGGGTTCTACATAAAATTCTTTGAATCTTTTATTAATATCTTTAGGGTCTTTCGTTATTGTTTTGGCTGCGTGCTAACGTTTTACCTGTCTTTTCATCCATCTCAAAGTTTTTGCATTTTAACTGATAAAGGGCAAAATTTCAGTTTATTATTTGTCAGGGAGTTTAGTTCAGATTTAACATTAGTTAATTCTTGATATATTGTGTCATTTTTAGGGGAGACCTTGTGTTTATTTTCTAGTTCTGTCAAGGTAGTTCTTAATTTTTCTGTTTGTGGGTTAGTCATTTTATTTTCATGAGAGGCATAGCTGATTACCCAGCCTCAGCAAGTGGCTTTATATGATTCCCATATTGTTCCAAATTGTAGTTCTGAATTGGCATTTTCTTTAAAAGAGAGCTCTGTGTTTTAGATAATCATTGTTTTGAAGTCTGAATCGAGCAAGAGGGAGTTGTTTAGTGACCATCTGGGGGACTTGAGGTTATGAGGAATATGGGAGAATGTAATAGAAATAGGTGAATGATCCGAGTATAGCATATTATGTATCGTGGCGTCATAAGTGCTGCTTAAGATGTCTTGAGATACCCAAAATGAATCTATTCTCGAGTAGCTTTTGTGTACACTAGAATAGGAGGGTATAATTTTTTTCTTCAATATGGGTGATTCTACAGACATTTGTTAGCCCAGTGCCCCTGCATAAATCATTTAGAGCGTTCCACATTTTAATGTCATTATGGGAAGGGTGATTTGTTTTGTCCATGATTGGTTGGGGAACTGAGTTAAAGTCCCCACCCAGAATTATTGGTGTGTTGCCAGAGTCTACCAAAAGTTCAGAAATTGTATTAAAGAAAGATATTTGATTATCATTTGGGGCATAGACATTAACAAAAATTACTGGTTTATGATAAAGGTTGCCTTTCAGAACAATAAAACGACCTTCCGGGTCAGTTAGAGTTGTTTCTTCCACAAAAGGGATTCTTTTATGAATTAACACTGCAACTCCTCTGCTTTTACTATTATGACAAGATGAAAAAAACTTGGCCAACCCACTTCTGTTTAGTTTACCCGTGTCATCTCTAGTTAGATGTGTCTCTTGTAGAAATGCTATATCTGACTTTAATTTACCAAGTTGTGTTAAAATCTTAGTGCATTTCAAAGATTGATTTAGTCCTTTGATATTCCATGAAATTAATTTTATTTTATTCTGTTGCATAACCATCTCCTATTTAAATTAACACTGACCCATTCATTTTAGTTGTTCCTGAGCATTCTCCCCTTTCTCGACGAAACGTAAAGACAAGACAAGCTTTGAAGAGAGTAGAAAAAGACAAATCATTATCAAAGTAAAGAAAATAGGTGTGTAAAAACACCTATAAAATACCCTGTTTTCAAAGTTACTACAGGGAGATGGGGGGGGGGGCGAAACTGCTGGGTGATAATTGGCCACCCAGCCTGGCATCGTTCCCAGTTTTGCCCAGTGAGATGGACAATAACAAACCGCATGGCTTAAACGCTGCCGCTCCCCGGCACATAAATACAGCTGTTTCTAGTTATCAACTTTTATTAACAAGCCTCAAGATGAACCCTGCAGCGAAGAAAAGTAGAAGAGATGATGAAGAAGCAACAAGAATTATCAACAGACTTGGGACAACTTCAGGATCACTCGACAGTGAAAGTTTGATGAAGATTTCCTGTGGGAATATTTTGATGAGCATCACCAGTCCAATTCAGAAGCTTGGTTTAGGTGGACTTTATGTAAATGTGGCTCTATTGTTCACGCCCATTACCTGGCCTGCCTGAAGGTGTGAAAAGTCCTAAAACTTTGAGCCTGGTTTTCTCAGAACAAACAGGAACGAGAAGTTAACATTCAAATGAGCATATCTTTGTAAAAAGCTCAGATTAAGGTGTATGATACACCATTTGAAAGCTTGGAATCTACGCTTTCATAATGTGTAAAAAAACTCAAAAATGACCTCGGACAACTTGCAGGAGTTTTTACCAGCTTTGGTCACATATAAGTTGGGAAAGGTTGCTTCATTAATTATACACTACTAAGAAAGTCATATTGAGTTATATTATATTACCGATGTTAAAGAGAAAATCATAATGACAGACTGTAAAATGGCATGACAGAAGTTTTACAACCCTTTCCGTCAAAATGACGAGCAACAAAAAAGTCCAGTGCAACCTCTGTTAGTGTGTCACATGACCATAGGAAGTAAACTAACCATGTTCTTCTGCCTCCCACTGCTGATGGACCAAACCCTCTGAAAGTGTTGTGGGAGGAGTGTTGTGGCCTCACCTCGACTAATGGAGAACACTGGCCTGTACGATGAAGCTACCCTTATCAAGATAACTTTAGGATTAACCCTGGATTTTCTGTACGACGACACTGGTTCACTTCTTCGTGGGATAAATCACCGAGGCAACTTATGCTGAACAGCTAACCTGCTCCGGCGCAGGTTGTAAACACACCGCCTCCTGACCATTCAGTTCTCTTGGAAAATGGCCTGCCCATCTTAGAAGATCCTGTAGACGTTGGTGCACGGATCACGAGAAGAGCGCTTAGGAGAGACAGAATATTTAGGGATAGATGATAGATAAATTCTGGTGATTTCATCCATACAACAGAGACAGTGTGGAGAAATAAAGCCTTGTCACTTGCCGCTTTGATGTATGTTTTTATATTTGATCTTCACTTGTTCCCAAGTCCTTTTGTTTCACTAAGGTTGCATCTGAAATAATGGGGTTGATAATAATGGTCTCACATGGCATAACTGCAGAAACATGGATTAATGGAATGCACAACTACTCGTGCCGTCACGGTGAGGAATTAATATTACAGCACAAAATTGTCTGAGAAAGCTCTGCCCCAAACATCTGTGCCATAATAAAGTGAAACTGAGTGATCAGAGTGCTGTCCGTTTATACTGTCCGATGAATTAATATTGTATAATCTGACGAATTTACGCATTAACAGAGTCGCCAATTTTCTGCCAGCATTCCTTCCTGGCTTTTGCTGCGACGACAGTGTTGCTTCTGGCCTGGATGATTGCTTTAAAGTCCTCATATTTTTAAGAATGATTGTCTGTTCCTCCATTGCGAAATACGCTGCTCTGCAGGCTTTCTCCATGTTTACAATTGGTCAGACGCTGCAAACACCACCCCTTTTATGTGAGCGCGCACTGATCCAGATTGGAAAACCCTGGGTGCAGTTAGTTGATAACTAGCTTTGTCCTACAGCTGATCTGGATTGCGAATGTCTTAATAAGTCAATCCAGCTAGCGGGGAGATATCCCGGGCATGTTAATCCAGCTTCACTGTACAGGCCTCAGGACTTTGAAATCAGGGCCCAGTTCCTCGTACATAGTTCAAATAATCAGAGCTAATGTCCTTTTAGCCTGATTCAATTAACGTGATGGTTGAAGGCTGGCTATGTCCGTTCCTCCACGGCTGAATCGCGCTAAATCAGTGATGTTAATTGGAACCAGACATGAGTGATCAGGATACTTGCGTGTGCCCGTTCTACATAAAAAGGGAGCAGTGTAGATCACAGAAATCAAGACTGTCTATCATAATTCATGGCGAATAAGGAAAGCGCAGCATTTTTCACACAGAGCAGCAAACAATCATGGACGAGTTTGAAAATTACAAAAACATTGTAACTGTGAAATCCAACACCTCAGCTGCAGCGAAGGAGAGACATGCAGTTTGGCAAAGGATTGTGGACAAGTTAAATGCACAAGTAAGGAATATGTGGGCCTATAGTTATGCATTGCTGTATAAGGCTATAGCCTAGGCTATTAATTTAAATGTGTAATGATATGAGCAGCAGATGTTTTGCCTCCCTTAAGAGCTGCCGTAGTTGTTGGAGCAAGCGCAGTGTTTACGAGCCTGATGAGCTGTAAGCTTACAGACAGCCGTACCTGTAAGATGTGAATGAATGAAGTTACTGTTATTAAAGTATTTCTCTTCAAGTAAATCTGGCGTATTAACTAAGAATCCACTATACAAACATGACACCTCGTAGCATAATGACCTGGATTAATTACTTTCTATCATTAATGAACCTTGTGTATTTTCTAAAGGTACTAGAAAGCATACTAATTTGAGACAGTATGTTTTATATAGCCTATAGGCCCAGCTATCTGTTTTTATATTTATATATTGTGCACTTTTTCTCCTCCTATCGCTTCATATAAAACAAACCCAAATGTCAAGCAAACTTGGGAACAAGTTAAAATAAAACACAAGAACATTATTCAGTGTGGTAAGGGAATATCATTTGCTCCATGGTGTTGAATTAGAAATGTTCCTTGTACGTGCCACTCGCAAAAAAAAACACAAAGTCTGAGTGACAGTAAGTACACGGCTGCGCTGGGTAGTATTGGCGATGAAGCTGTTGCAAATAAATAATGCCTTGTGGACTGCAACAGTAATGCTCATACAAAAAAATCATAAATCTAATAGTTTAAATCTAACAGGATAAAACTAATAGATTAAATCTAACTGAATAAATCTAACAGGATAATTCTAACTGAATAAATCTAACAGGATAATTCTAACTGAATAAATCTAACAGGATAATTCTAACAGGATAAATCTAACAGGATAATTCTAACAGGGTAAATCTAACGGGATAATTCTAACGGGATAAATCTAACGGGATAATTCAAACAGGATAAATCTAACGGGATAATTCTAACGGGATAAATCTAACGGGATAAATCTAACGGGATAATTCTAACGGGATAATTCTAACAGATCTAATCTAACTGGATAAGGCTAACTGAATTTAACCCTTTCTTATCCTCACCTCTATCTCACTCACAGCCCGCTAGAATGGACACGGTCACGCGCGTCTCTGCTGTTAACCCCTTATTCGGTTCTCAGTTCTGAGGAACCGGACCGTGAGGACGCACACGCGCATGCACGCACGCACACAGTCGGTGGTTCTCACCCCAGCTGGTGGCGGTTCGGCCCATGAACTCCCCGGTCCTCGGGTTGTAAATAAAATCCTTCCAGGACTCCTTCTTCTCCTCCTTCGGCTCATCTTTCTTCTTTTTCTGCTCCTCCGTTTTCTCCTCTTTGGGCTCCTCTTTCACCTCTTGCTTCACCTCCTCCTTATTACCCTCCTCTTTCTCAACCTCCTTCCCCTGTTCGTTCGGCTCGGGTTTTGGCTCGGGGTTCGGGTTCGGCCTCGGCTCGAGGCTCGGCTCGGGGTTCGGCTCTGTGGTCGACATGCTGCCGGACGAACAGACCCGGGCTAATGAGCAGAGAGCAGGTTAAACCGATCTGTGATCAGGCAGCAGCGCTCGAGCTGTGGCTGCACTCACGCACGCGCACCCACACATGCCTACACACGGACTGCTGCAGAACCACGCGCCTGCGCAGTGGAGCGCCCTGGGGCTGAGGGGTCTGCGTGAGGATGGTGAGAAGCTCAGAAATGATGTCGGAGAGACTCTGCTATCCGTGATGAATCCGGACACAGAAATCGAAAAAAGAGCATTTTATATGAATGAGAACAACATTTCAACCCAGGTGATGTAGTGACGTCAGGGCAGGTACCTCCTCAGGGTCTTAGAAAAATTTAATATTCTTAAAATCATCCGAAAAAGAGGAGTCTGATCAAGAACCAACAGAAACGATCCTCTGGTTAATCCAAATTAAAAAGAAAACATTCATACGCATTAATATCATCTAAAAATATATTTAAATTTATATAATATAGTATAACATAGTATATTATACCAATTTAATTTAATATAATATAACATAATAAATGTAAATGGATCTTTCATTACATCTAGGGTTTGGGGTCAGGATAAGATTTTGAAAAATATGTCAAATTTTCAGTCTTTTTATTGTATCTAAATAAAAATGTATCTTGTTTAAAATCAGAATTTAAAGCTTCTGAAAAATGAATTCACATTCACGTGAAATTATATAATCACAGCAGAGCTGACGACAAGTCACATGACCAAATTGCAGACATGTAATTGGATGATAAAGGACTGACACATTCAGCTCACACAGAAGAGTTGAGAGGAAGCACGTGAGGGAAAGGTATGAACATCATCAGCCGAATAGAGCCAGCGTCCAATCAGGACGGGCCTTCTGAGGACATGTGACCAGGGACAAAAGAACGACAACAGAAAGCCTAGGACGCCTAAAAAGGACACAGAGAGCCAGGACTCAAACCAGGAACACAGAGACCTAGGACACAGGGACCCAGGTCACAAAGACCCAGGACACATACCAGGAACACAAAGACCTAAGACACAGGGACCCAGGTTACAGATACCCAGGTCACAAAGACCTAGGACAAGGGGGCCCAGGTCACAAAGACCTAGGATACAGGGACCCAAGTCACAGAGACCCAGGACATATCAGGAACACAAAGACCTAAGACACAAAGACCCAGGTTACAGATACCCAGGTCACAAAGACCTAGGACACAGAGACCAAGTTCACAAAGACCTAGGACACAGGGACCCAGGACACAGAGGCCCAGGACACATACCAGGAACCAGAGACCCAGGTCACAAAGGTCCAGGACACAAAGACCCAGTTCACAAAGACCTAGGACACAGAGACCCAGGTCACAAAGACCTAAGACACAGAGACCCAGGTCACAAAGACCTAAGACACAAAGACCCAGGTTACAGATACCCAGGTCACAAAGACCCAGGTTACAGATACCCAGGTCACAAAGACCTAGGACACAGAGATCCAGGTCACAAAGACCCAGGTTACAGATACCCAGGTCACAAAGACCTAGGACACAGAGATCCAGGTCACAAAGACCTAGGACACAGAGACTCAGTTCACAAAGACCTAAGATACAGAGACCCAGGTCAAAAAGACCTAAGACACAGAGACCAAGTTCACAAAGACCTAGGACACAGAGACCCAGTTCACAAAGACCTAGGACACAGGGACCCAGGACACAGAGGCCCAGGACACATACCAGGAACCAGAGACCCAGGTCACAAAGGTCCAGGACACAAAGACCCAGTTCACAAAGACCTAGGACACAGAGACCCAGGTCACAAAGACCCAAGACACAGAGACCCAGGTCACAAAGACCGAAGACACAGAGACCCAGGTCACAAAGAACTAGGTCACAGAGACCCAGGTCACAAAGACCTAGGACACAGAGACCCAGTTCACAAAGACCTAGGACACAGGGACCCAGGTCACAAAGACCTAGGAAACAGAGACCCAGTTTACAAAGACCTAGGACACAGGGACCCAGGTCACAAAGACCTAGGACACAGAGACACAGGTCACAAAGACCTAAGACACAGAGACACAGGTCACAAAGACCTAAGACACAGAGACCAAGGTCACAAAGGCCTGGGACACAGAGATCCAGGACAAAGACTCAGGTCACGAAGACCTAGGACACATAGATCCAGGTCACAAAGACCCAGGACACAAAGACCTAGGACAAAAAGATGTGGGACACAGAGACCCAGGACACAAACCTGGATCAGAACCAGACTGATGATAAACCTGGATCAGGACCAGACTGATGTAAAACCCTGGATCAGGACCAGACTGATGATAAACCTTGATCCGGACCAGAATCATGGTAAACCTAGATCATGACCAGACTGACGATAGACCTGGATCAGGACCAGACTGATGATAAACCTGGATCAGGACCAGACTGACAATAAATCTGGACCAAAACCAGACTGATGTTAAACCTGGATCAGGACCAGACTGATGTAAAACCCTGGCTCAGGACCAGACTGATGTTAAACCTGGATCAGGACTAGACTGATGTTAAACCTGGATCAGGACCAGACTGAAGGCAAACCTGGACCAGAACCAGGCTGATGATAAACTTGGATCAGGACCAGACTGACGGTAAACCTGGATCAGGACCAGACTGGTGATAAACCTGGATCAGGACCAGACTGATGATAAGCCTGGATCAGGACCAGACTATTGATGAAACCTACCTGTCTGGTTTTTATCCAGGTTTCTGGTCTTTGGTTCTTCGAACAGCTCAGACCTTCATTTAGTGTTCATGTCTTTCAGGTAAATGTATTTAAAATGTAGACAAACGACACATAAACCTGATTGATTGATTGATTGATTGATTGATTGATTGATACATTTAGACTGACAACAAGTCTGAGACTCATGTAATGTTGAGGACACTGAAATGAAGAAGCAGATTGAAGAAGACAGTGTCACACTATTCCCCCACTCCCCCTCCCTCTCTCTCTCGCTCGATCACAGCAGAGGGGAGGAGTCGCAGGAGCCGGCTGAGGATGCTGTCAGGTTGCCGTGGTTTCGGCCTCTCGTTTCCTGTGGCTGCTGTGTGAGTGCGTGAATGCGTGAGTGTGTGAGGATTTCTGACAGGAGGATGGCGAGACAGAGAGATGGAGGAACGTAGGAGAGGAAGGACGAGAAGAAGGAGGTGTTGAAGGGTGGATGTGGATTAACGCCACCGCAGACCAGAATGACGGCAAGTCATCGTTTCCTCTGAGCCGCAGAGAGAACGACAAAAAGCTTCATCACTCCATCTTTGTTCAGCGGCTAAACGAAGAAGAGGACAGGGAGGAGAGGGAGAGACGAGAGGGATGACAGCAGGAGGAAAAGAGGAGCAAAAGAAGAAAGGAGACAAGGAGGTAGATAGAGAAATACAGGACAGAGGAGGAAATAGGAGGAGGCTCTAAGGGAGAGAAAAACAGACAAGGAGACAAGGACGTATACAAGGATACATACAAGGAAACCAGGAAATAAGGACACATACAAGGAGACAAGGAGATAAAAGGAGACAAACAAGGGGACCAGCTAGGAAATGAGGACAGATACAAGGAGGCATACAAGAAAACCAGGAAACAAAGACACTTATAAAGAAACAAGAACACATACAAGGAGACACAAGGAAACAAGGACACATACATGAAGACAAGGACATATAAGAGGAGACATACAAGGAAACAAGGACACATACAATAAGACGGGGAATTATAAGAGGAGACATACAAAGAAACAAGGGCACACAAAAGGAAACAAGGACAAATAAAAGGAGATATACAAGGAGACTAGTTTGGAAACAAGGGAACATACAAGGAAACAAGGACAGATAAAAGAGCTGTGAAAGGAAACAAGAAGCTAAAAAGAAAACAAGGCCACATACAAGGAGACAACGCTGGAAAAAAGTAGACATAGAAAGGAATCAAGGAGATAAACAAGGAATCAAGGACACATACAAGGAGAAAAGGACAAATAAAAGGGGAGAAATAAGGAAACAGATAGACAAACAAGGAGACAAGGACACATACAAGCAAACTAGGACAGATAAAAACAAAGATACAAGGAGAAGTTAGGAGACAAAAAACCCATACAAGGAAACTAGGACAGACAACAGGAAAGAAATCAGGAGAAGTTAGGAAACAAGGGCACATACAAGGAAACAAGGAGACAAACAAGAAAACAAGGAGACAAACAAGGAAACAGAGATACATTCAAGGTGACAAACAGGGAGATAATGACACATAACAAGTGAAAAACAGAGAGATAAGGAAACAAGCAAGAAAACAAGGAAACAAAATCAACAGGGATAAAAAGAAGGTAGACATCGAAGGAGAAAAAGGAGACTTCAGACGAAAAAAATTGAAATGGATGGACTCTAAGTCTGAACAGGTACACGTCCTTCCACTTACAATTTGAAATAAGTCTACAAGTGTTCATGGAAAAAAGAATTATCTTTCAAATGTCCACGTATTTCGTGGTTCCATTTGTGTCAAACTTCCATGTGTGTCATAGATCCATGTTTGTGATAGTTCCATGTGTGTCATAGATCCATGTGTCATAGATCCATGTGTGTCATAGTTCCATATGCCATAGGTCCATGTTTTTCATAGTTCCATGTTTGTGATAGTTCCATGTGTCATAGATCCATGTGTCATATTTCCATGTGTGTCATATTTCCATGTGTGTCATAGTTCCATGTGTGTCGTAGATCCATGTGCCACAGGTCCATGTGTTTCATAGGTCCATGTTTGTGATAGTTCCATGCCTGTTATTGTTCTATGTGTCATAGTTCCATGTGCCATAGGTCCATGTGTTTCATAGTTCCATGTGATCCATAGTTCCATGTGTGTGATAGTTCCCTGTGTCAAAGAACCATGTGTCATAGATCCATGTGTGTAATACTTCCATGTGTGTCATACTTCTGTGTGTCATAGTCCCATGCCCTTAATTGTTCCATGTGTCATAGTTCCATGTGCCATAGGTCCATGTGTTTCATAGTTCCATGTGATCCATAGTTCCATGTGTGTGATAGTTCCCTGTGTGTCATAGATCCATGTGTCATAGATCCATGTGTGTCATACTTCCGTTTGTCATAATCCCATGCCCTTAATTGTTCCATCTGTCATAGTTCCATGTGCCATAGGTCCATGTGTTTCATAGTCCCATGTGTGTCATAGTTCCATGTGTTTCATAGTTCCATGTGTGTCATATTTACGTGTCATAGTTCCATGTGTGCCGTAGGTCCATGTGATCCATAGTTCCATGTGTGTGATAGTTCCCTGTGTGTCATAGATCCATGTGTCATAGATCCATGTGTGTCATACTTCCGTTTGTCATAATCCCATGCCCTTAATTGTTCCATCTGTCATAGTTCCATGTGCCATAGGTCCATGTGTTTCATAGTCCCATGTGTGTCATAGTTCCATGTGTTTCATAGTTCCATGTGTGTCATAGTTCCATGTGTGTCATATTTACATGTGTCATAGTTCCATGTGCCGTAGGTCCATGTGGGCCATAGTTCCATGTGTGTGATAGTTCCATGCCTGTAATTGTTCCATGTGTCATTGTTCAATGTGCCATAGGCCCATGTGTTTCATACGTCCATGTGTGTCATAGTTCCATGTGGGCCATAGGTCCATTTGTGTCATAGTTCCATGTGGGCCATAGGTCCATGTGTGTCATAGTTCCATGTGTGTCATAGTTCCATGTGTGACATAGGTCCATGTGTGTCAGAGTTCTATGCACTTAATTGTTCCATGTGTCATAGTTCCATGTGCCATAGGTCCATGTGTTTCATAGTTCCATGTGTGTCATAGTTCCATGTGTGTCATAGTTCCATGTGTGTGATTGGTCCGTGCCTGTAATTGTTCCATCTGTCATAGTTCCATGTGTGACATAGGTCCATGTGTGTCATAGTTCCATGTGTGTGATAGTTCCATACATGTAACTGTTCCATGTGTATCATAGTTCCATGTCTGAGATTGGTCCATGCCTGTTACTGTTCCATGTGTCATAGTTCGATGTGTGCCATAGGTCCATGTGTGTGATTGGTCCATGCCTGTAATTGTTCCATGTGTCATAGTTCCATGTGTGTAATAGTTCCATGTGTGTCATTGTTCCATGTGGGATATAGTTCCATGCGTGTAATTGTTTCATGTGTCATAGTTCCATGTGTCTCATAGATCCATGTGTGTCATAGATCCATGTGTTTCATAGTTCCATGTGTCATAGATCCATGTGTGTCATACTTCATGTGTGTCATAGTTCCATGTGTGTCATAGATCCATGTGTGTCATAGATCACTGTGTGTCATAGTTCCATGTGTCATAGATCCATGTGTGTCATACTTCATGTGTGTCATTGTTCTATGTGTGTCATAGATCCATGTGTGTCATAGATCCATATGTTTCCGAGTTCCATGTGTCATAGTTCCATGTGTTTCCTAGTTCCATATGTGTCAAAGAGCCATGTGTGTCATACTTCATGTGTTTCATAGATCCATGTGTGTCATACTTCATGTGTGTCATTGTTCTATGTGTGTCATAGATCCATATGTTTCCGAGTTTCATGTGGCTCTTTGACACATATGGAACTAGGAAACACATGGAACTATGAAACACATGAAGTATGTGTCATATTTCCATATATGTCATAGATCCATGTGTTTCATAGTTCCACGTGTGTAAAACTTCCATGTCTGTCATAGTTCCATGTGTGTCAAAATTCCATTTGTTTCAGACACCCATGTGTTTCATTGTTCTATGTGAGTCACAGTTCCATGTTTGTCATACCTCTGTGTGTGTCATAGTTCCATATGTGTCATACTTTCATGTGGGTCATAGTTCATGTGTGTCACAGGTCCATGTGTGTCATAGTTAGGCCTGTGCCATAGTTCAATGTTTGTCATAGTTCCATGTTTGACATAGTTCCATGTGTGCCATAGGTCCATGTGTGTCATATTTTCATGTGTGGGATGGTTCCATGCATGTCATAGTTCCATGAGTGTCATATATCCATCTGTGTAATTGTTCCCTGTGTGTCAAGTTCCATGTGTGTCATACTTCCATGTGTGAGATGGTTCCATATGTGTCATAGGTCCATGTGTGACGGTGCTGATAGTGGTCTAGGTACTGATGTGAGGGGCAGTGATGGTGACAGTGCTGTTAGTGGTCTAGGTACTGGTGTGAGGGGCAGTGATGGTGACAGTGCTGTTAGTGGTCTAGGTACTGATGTGAGGGGCAGTGACGGTGACGGTGCTGTTAGTGGTCTAGGCACTGGTGTGAGGGGCAGTGACGGTGACGGTGCTGTTAGTGGTCTAGGTACTGGTGTGAGGGGCAGTGACGGTGACGGTGCTGTTAGTGGTCTAGGTACTGATGTGAGGGGCAGTGACGGTGACGGTGCTGTTAGTGGTCTAGGCACTGGTGTGAGGGGCAGTGACGGTGACGGTGCTGTTAGTGGTCTAGGTACTGGTGTGAGGGGCAGTGACGGTGACGGTGCTGTTAGTGGTCTAGGTACTGGTGTGAGGGGCAGTGACGGTGACGGTGCTATTAGTGGTCTAGGTACTGATGTGAGGGGCAGTGACGGTGACGGTGCTGTTAGTGGTCTAGGTACTGGTGTGAGGGGCAGTGATGGTGACGGTGCTGTTAGTGGTCTAGGTACTGGTGTGAGGGGCAGTGACGGTGACGGTGCTGTTAGTGGTCTAGGTACTGGTGTGAGGGGCAGTGACGGTGACGGTGCTGTTAGTGGTCTAGGTACTGATGTGAGGGGCAGTGATGGTGACGGTGCTGTTAGTGGTCTAGGTACTGGTGTGAGGGGCAGTGACGGTGACGGTGCTGTTAGTGGTCTAGGTACTGGTGTGAGGGGCAGTGACGGTGACGGTGCTGTTAGTGGTCTAGGTACTGGTGTGAGGGGCAGTGATGGTGACGGTGCTATTAGTTGTCTAGGTACTGATGTGAGGGGCAGTGATGGTGACGGTGCTGTTAGTGGTCTAGGTACTGGTGTGAGGGGCAGTGATGGTGACGGTGCTGTTAGTGGTCTAGGTACTGGTGTAAGGGGAGAATTTTGTTGTTTTACTACTACCCTGTTCTCTCCTCTATAAATTACTTTTATTTCCTTCTATGTTCCTCCCCTCCTCTGCTCATCTCCACCTCCTTTCCCTTGTTGTACTCCCCCCATCATGGACAGGAAGGATTACATCATACGCCACTGAGAGATGCTGCTGTTGCTAGGTAACCAACAGCTGACTCCCTGCTCTATTTTTAGATCCTTGGATGGAGACAGTGGGGGAGGAGAGAGAGTCTTTTTTTCTGGATTTTTCTTCTAATTAGCTAAATGTTTATGAATTCTGTTATTGAATTTTAACATTTAGATATTGACACATGCTTCAGGCATGTTGTTTCCTAGTGTTTATCCTTATAAAATTTATTAAAATAAAAACACTGAAAAAAGATATTGACATGGATCTAATCTCCAAACACAGATATTTAGTCCTCAGTGATCAATCAGTTATCACAGAATAATCATAATATTGTCAAATGTGTCATCACAAAAAATATTCTGAGCACTTTGAGATTCAAGTTGAAATGTCAAGAAAAAAGTCAAAGGTTTCAATAAACATATGCCAAAATGTTTTTTTTTTTATTTTATAATTCATACTGATAGAGCACTGATAGAAAAGAGAAAAACAATAGAGGTCAAATAGACCTAAAAATCAGACATTGATATAATAGAGAATTACAGAAGAGGTCAGATAGACCCATGTATTATACGCTGATAAAGAGAATTACAGAAGAGGTCAGATAGACCCATGTATTATACGCTGATAAAGAGAATTACAGAAGAGGTCAGATAGACCCATGTATTAGACACTGATAAAGACAATTACAGAAGAGGTCAGATAGACCCATGTATTAGACACTGATCTAGAGAATTACAGAAGAGGTCAGATAGACCCATGTATTAGACACTGATCTAGAGAATCACAGAAGAGGTCAGATAGACACATGTATTATACGCTGATAAAGAGATTTACAGAAGAGGTCAGATAGACCCATGTATTAGACACTGATCTAGAGAATCACAGAAGAGGTCAGATAGACACATGTATTATACGCTGATAAAGAGAATTACAGAAAAGGTCAGATAGACACATGTATTATACGCTGATAAAGAGAATTACAGAAGAGGTCAGATAGACCCATGTATTAGACACTGATCTAGAGAATTACAGAAGAGGTCAGATAGACCCATGTATTAGATACTGATCTAGAGAATCACAGAAGAGGTCAGATAGACACATCTATTATACGCTGATAAAGAGAATTACAGAAGAGGTCAGATAGACCCATGTATTAGACACTAATCTAGAGAATTACAGAAGAGGTCAGATAGACCCATGTATTAGACACTGATCTAGAGAATCACAGAAGAGGTCAGATAGACACATGTATTATACGCTGATAAAGAGAATTACAGAAGAGGTCAGATAGACCCATGTATTAGACACTGATCTAGAGAATCACAGAAGAGGTCAGATAGACACATGTATTATACGCTGATAAAGAGAATTACAGAAGAGGTCAGATAGACCCATGTATTAGACACTAATCTAGAGAATTACAGAAGAGGCCAGATAGACCCATGTATTAGACACTGATAAAGAGAATTACAAAAGAGGTCAGACAGATCCCTACATAAGACACTGATATAATACATGTTGATACATAATTCTAAATAACACATACCCATATATGATACTCTAATACAGGTTTAAATACAGGTCAACATCTTTAAGAGTAATGGTTACCCAGGTCGGGGTTGGATTGGTCTCTCTGTTTCTTAAGGGTTAGGGTTAGAATAGATCAGGGTTGGACTCAGTCTCTCTGATTCTTAAGGGTTAGGGTTGCACTAGGTTGGGATTGGACTCGGTCTCTCTGATCCTTAGTGGTTAGGTGTAGACTTGGTTGGGATTGGACCTGGTCTCTCTGATCCTTAAGGGTTAGGTTTGCACTAGTTTGGGGTTGGACCTGGTCTCTCTGATCCTTAGCGGTTAGGTTTAGACTTGGTTGGGTTTGGACCTGGTCTCTCTGATCCTTAAGGGTTAGGTGTAAACTTGGCTGGGGTTGGACCTGGTCTCTCTGATCCTTAAGGGTTAGGTTTGCACTAGTTTGGGGTTGGACCTGGTCTCTCTGATCCTTAGCGGTTAGGTTTAGACTTGGTTGGGGTTGGACCTGGTCTCTCTGATCCTTAAGGGTTAGGTGTAAACTTGGCTGGGGTTGGACCTGGTCTCTCTGATCCTTTAGGGTTAGGTTTGCACTAGTTTGGGGTTGGACCTGGTCTCTCTGATCCTTAACGGTTAAGTTTAGACTTAGTTGGGGTTGGACCTGGTCTCTCTGATCCTTAAGGGTTAGGTTTAGACTTAGTTGGGGTTGGACCTGGTCTCTCTGATCCTTAAGAGTTAGGTGTAAACTTGGTTGGGGTTAAGGTTTGATGAGTTTATGGTTCAACTCTTTCCTCTGATCCTTCTTCAGGTCTTTAGGAGTCATGACCTCTCAGGAGGAGGCGTCCTCCTTCAGGAGGTTTTTTCAGTACGTGGAGGACAGCGGCCTTCGGACCTACGACGGTCTGGTAATCCAAAATGCTTCAGATATCGCCCGTGAGAGCGACCGGATCCGTAACCAGACCAACTGGACTTACCTGCAGGAAAAACACCAGAAGAAGAGACGACAGGAAGAAGCCATAAAGAGGTCAGAATCCAGAAAACATCAGAGTGATCAAATATTTTAGCAGGTTCAAAGTGACAGACAGGAAATCAGATCTCTTTTTCTAACAGTGTATGTCACAGTTGAAAATACAGATGAATCTTAAAATAGCAGAGAGGATATCTGAGGCCCAAAGATGGCGGCAGGCTCTTTCATAAAGACACCAGGGGCCAGCCAGTGAGTGCTCATGAAGCAAAAAGTTGAATGAAACAGCAGCAAATGTTTGAGTCCATGATGGTCATCAGAGTGTTTGACTCAGCAGATACCTGTCCAGGTGGGTCCACCAATCAGCTGCTGCTCCCAGAAAAGGGAATCTCCAGCAGAGCTCTTGTTGTAAATACAGAGGACAAAAAACAATCCTCCCCTACCCTAACCCTCTGTGGAGAGAAAAAGGGAACAAATAAAAACATAAATATTATAAACTTATTATAATAAATATTTTAGGGCCGTCGAAATTCACATCATTATTAACACATGAAATCATATTCATTTAAATGCCACCATTGTTTTTGTCAAACAATTAACGCACACGTGATCTGCATGACCCTTGACCCATCCTGAAGTTTGTGAGATCAAGAAGTAGTGCCGTAGAGATGGGTACCTGCGAGCAGAAATGATAAAGGACAGAGACTTCTGAACGGTTCCAGGCCATGCTGGACGGTTTACCATGGGGACGCTCAGACAGCTCCGCAAGCAGCAGACTTTCAACAGTGGCTGCTAAATGAACGGCTACGGATTGTTGACAATTAATATCGTGGACGATGAGGTTCTAGAACTAATTTATCCTATGGCTGCACTGATGAACTTAGAGAGCCATAATCGTTAGTAAAATCCTAAAAGACTCTCCGGTCTTCATGTCTGCTCTCACTAAAGACTTGACTTCTCCCAGGAATCTGTAGTGTAATTCTCTACCTGTATTTATTCTCTCATATTTCTATCAACCTGTTGTGAGTCCTCATGGTGTAATGGGATGTTTCTGAGAGACTTTATTTCCCCCATGTGAGGCTGAAATTCTCTGCTTTAAGTGTGAAGAATCCAGGAATGATCATCGAGTGATTTAACCTTAACTGACCATGTCCTTTATGAATATGTGTGATGGTGAGATCTGCTGTTCTGTGTTGAGCTGCTGAGAACAACAGAAGAGTTAACTTCTAAGAAGTCTGAGGGTGGACTCTACATTGTGGTATAATTCAGTAATGTGACATTAAGGTAATTTTCTCCTTGATGGGCTTGAGTTAAGCATGTTATGCTCTCAGCAGATTTTTGAGCTTTCAGTATCTTTGAGGTTAATATGGAAAATGTTTGGACATTATCTGTCATTGTTTTGGGTTGTTGCCATGAACAAACAGTTGCATAAAGACCTCCAATGGTCCATCCATAAAACTGTTCATTGGTCTATCCACTGGTCTCTCTAACGGTCAATCCATAGGACTGTTCATTGGTCCATCAACTGGTCCCTCCAATGGTCCATCCATGGGACTGTTCATTGGTCTATCCACTGGTCTCTCTAACGGTCAATCCATAGGACTGTTCATTGGTCTATCCACTGGTCTCTCTAACGGTCAATCCATAGGACCGTTCATTGGTCCATCAACTGGTCCCTCCAATGGTCCATCCATGGGACTGTTCATTGGTCTATGGACTGGTCTTTCCAATGGTCCATCCAAGAGACTGTTCATTGGTCCATCAACTGGTCCCTCCAATGGTCCATCCATGGGACTGTTCATTGGTCTATGGACTGGTCTTTCCAATGGTCCATCCCAGAGACTGTTCATTGGTCTATGGAATGGTCCCTCCAATGGTCCATCCATGGGACTGTTCATTGGTCTATGGACTGGTCTTTCCAATGGTCCATCCAAGAGACTGTTCATTGGTCTATGGACTGGTCCCTCCAGTGGTCCATCCATGGGACTGTTCATTGGTCTATCCAATGGTCCATCCAAGAGACTGTTCATTGGTCTATGGACTGGCCCGTTTAATGGTCTATCCATGTGACTGTTCATTGGTCTATCCACTGGTCTCTCTAACGGTCAATCCATAGGACTGTTCATTGGTCCATCAACTGGTCCCTCCAATGGTCCATCCATGGGACTGTTCATTGGTCTATGGACTGGTCTTTCCAATTGTCCATCCAAGAGACTGTTTATTAGTCTATGGAATGGTCCCTCCAATGGTCCATCCATGGGACTGTTCGTTGGTCTATGGACTGGTCTTTCCAATTGTCCATCCAAGAGACTGTTCATTGGTCTATGGACTGGTCCCTCCAATGGTCCATCCATGGGACTGTTCATTGGTCTATGGACTGGTCTTTCCAATGGTCCATCCCAGAGACTGTTCATTGGTCAGTGGACTGGTCCCTCCAATGGTCCATCCATGGGTCTCTCCATTGAATTGTGATGGTGAAGGTTCTGATAGTGGTTAGGGTGCTAGTGTAGTGGGTAGCGATGTTGATCCCATAGATAAGCATATAGAATCTATCTATCTATCTATCTATCTATCTATCTATCTATCTATCCATCTATCTATCTATCTATCTATCTATCTATCTATCTGTCTATCCATCATCCATCCATCATCCATCCATCCATCCATCCATCCATCTATCTTCCCATCTATCTATCTGTCCTAAGAATAAATTAAGAGGAGTGTAGAATTTATAGAAGCTTTATGATACATTCATATGAATAAACTTTTTTTATTGGTCCATTCAGGATGGGTGAAGATGTTGCCATGGTAACAGAAGGGGCTTATACTGGAAAACATTTCAGGATGGGATTCATGACCATGCCACCACCACAGGACCGTCTGCCACCTCCCAGTCCGGGATTCACCGTCCGATCACAGTCCCTCCACTCAGTAGGTGGAGTGGACGAGGAGTCAACCCAAAACCCCAAACTACCCCCACCCAAACCCAAACGAGACCCCAGCACTAAATTGAGCAACAGCTCTGAGACAATGAATGGGTCTACTGTCAGCAAGAGGGACGGCCAAGAGATCCAGGAGATCCTGGAGCAGGCTGAAGGTATGAATGCTGCTAAACACCTGACACCTGGGCAACGCTGACACTTACTGGGCACACCTGACACCTGTGTACACCTGGCACCTACTGGCGCACCTAACACCTGCTGGGCACACCTGACACCTGGGCACATCTTACACCTGGGCAAACATAACACCTACTGGGCACACCTGAAACCTGAGCAAACATGACACCTACAGGACAAACCTGACACCTGGGCACATCTGGGCAGACTTGACACCTACTGGGCAACACCGACAACTGGGCACACCTGACACCTACTAGGCACATCTGACACCTGGGCATACCTAACACCTGCTGAGCACACCTGATACCTGGGCACACCTGACACCTAGGCAACCATGACACCTACAGGACAAACCTGACACCTGGGCTCATCTGGGCACACCTCACACCTACCGGGCAACACCAACACCTGGGCACACCTGACACCTGGGCTCACCTAACAAATACTGGGCAATCCCTGACACTTAACAAATACTGGGCACATCTGACACCTGGGCAAACATGACATCTACAGGACAAACCTGACACCTAGGCACATCTGGGTGCACCTGGCACCTACTGTGCAACACTAACACCTGGGCACACCTAACACCAACTTGTCACACCTGACGACTACTGGGCACAGCTGACATCTGGGCACACCTGACACCAGGGCTACCTGACACCCTGGCACACCAGACATCTACCGGTCACAACTGACACCTACTTGGCACATCTGACACCTGGGAACACCTGGGGACACTTAGGCTGTCTAAGTGTCTGTCTAACCTGTCTGTCTCCCTGTCTCGCAGCTCGGGACCACCTGCATGCTGAAGACCTGAAGAGGATGCCTCCACCTAAACCCAAACGGAACCCAAACACTCAGCTTAGCACTTCCTTTGATGAATCTTACATACAAACCCATGGGAACAAGAAGTCATTGCTGCGTTGGGACAATTCTTTGTCTCAGACTCAGAGTTCTGTGTCCCATGATATAGATGATGAGGAACCGGTGTATATTGAGATGGTAGGAAACATCTTGAGAGAGATGAAAGGTCAGGAGGCTTTGGAGGATGAGCAGAGTGAGTCTGTGTACGAGGAGATGAAGTACCCGATGGAGGAATTTTTGCAAGAGGGGCACTCTGCTATCATGGATCCTGAGGTCTGGTCAGCTCGGGATTCTGTGTTTGACATCCCCCCTCCATTCCCCAACCTCCTGACCCATCGCCCGCCACTGCTTGTCTTCCCCCCTGCTCCTGCTCAGTGCTCCCCAAACTCTGATGAGTCCCCCCTCACCCCCCTGGACATCACCCACATACCCATGATGGACAATGTCTCATACAGCAAGTCAGGTAGTGTGGAACAGCCCCTGAGCTCCAGCCACAAGCGGAAAGAACGAGAGCGGGATCCGGACAGAGAACGAAACCGGGACCAGGATCTGCCCTCTACCCACACCATCACGTCCTCTGGCCGCTCATCTGCCCCACCTCTCCCCTCCAACTTTTATAAGTCTGCTGGCTCCTCCCACAGCGGTCATGGTTACCCTCGCAGCCAATCAGCTTGCCCATCTCCAGTCAGCATGGGGCGCTCTTTGACTCCTCTGAGTTTGAAGAGACCGCCACCTTATGACGTTCTCATGGCAGGAGGAAGTATGCCTCGCTCTTCCTCATCTTCTTCCTCCTCCTCCCACAGGGCGGGGGATGGAGGGGCCAAACTCAGTGACTCCTCCTCCACCCATGGCTCCATGCAGAACGTGTCCATGAGGTCACAGACGCCAACAAGCCCATTGGACGATTTCAATGACCCGTTTACCTCAGGAAGACCGGCAATGAAGAAAGGAGGGAGGAAGAGCAAAGACAGTGAAGGTAAATATGAGCAGTATAAGTATTAGCATTATTAGTATTAAAAGTAGTAGAGTATTAACATAACTACTACATAAAGCACTGAATCATTAGCTCAGGAAGACCAATGATGAAGAAAGGGCAGAGACAATGAAGGTGAATGCTGCATCACCTTGCTCTGTTGATGTGTGATTGTGTCATATCTCTCTAGGAGACTCCAGATCTCTGCCTAGACAACACAGTAAAGACAGAGCTGGACAGTCCAGTCCATCTTCAGCAAGGATGGGGAGAACGTCAGTGAGCCCGACCATGATGCTGTCAGGAGGAGGAACAGGTGAATTCTTCATGTCATCTACCAATGAAGCACATTTAGACATGTTCTCTGAAGTTCAAGAGTTCAACATTAAATGCCTGTGGCCATGTTGATTGATGCTTTATAAAGCTGACTCCACCATCAGTGAATGAATCTGAATGACTGAGATTAAATAAAAACATCTAATGAATTGAATGAAAGGTGAGGTTTCTTTTGTCTTTTTTCTGCAGACTTAAAATCAGGTTGTAAACTTGGCCGCTCAGCCTCTACATCAGGTGTTCCTTCACCTGGCGGGACACCTCAACGACACCCTGCCCTCAGCCAGGTACAACACCAGTAAACACCTCTGTTCTATCCGTCTGCTCACCTGTTTGTCTGCTCACCTGTTGATCTGTTCCCCTGTTTGTCTGCTCACCTGTTGATTTGTTTACCTGTCTTTCTGTTCACCTTTCCATCTCCATCTGTTGTTAAACTGATCAAAATTCCATGCCCATGTTTAAACACAATCAGCTTACTGAAAATTAAACAGGATCCAACTGAAATAAAGCCATGAAAACATAAACAATGAAATATATGACATAATTAACATGTAAATTAAAAAGGTGACAACTTAGTCTGGGAACAAACTATCCTGTAAAACAGATAAAAATACGAAAAACTAAATCATGAACATAAAAACAAATGTGTAAACAGAAAAAATTTAAAAACTGAATCTGTAAATAATCAAATAAACAGACATGTACACATATAAAAATATAGTAAATTAAGACTGGCCACACTCTACAGGATTTGAGGCCAGATGTTCCTCCCCTGACAAATTGGCTGTATTATAGGTCATAAGCTCCACCCCCTCTGTTTTAATGAACAGGCAAACAGTCAAATCAACATCAACGGATTAGTGGCTATTGTCATGATTCTTCTTCTTGTGCTGATTTACGTCCCAGAGCTCGCCTTTTCTGATGAGGTTCATTTCCAGTGAGTTATTGAGAAGTTTGACTTTATGATTGACAACAGCATGGACCAATAAGACTCCTGCAATGCTGATTGGACAGAGTAGGGGAGGGACACTAAGAGGAAACAAAAAAAAGACAAAGATCAGAGTCATCAGAATCTTCATGAGTCTGGTTTTAGAGAAACACAAGAAGTGGGATCACCCTGAGAAACCTCAAAAAGGAAGGGGCATGGCTTGACCCCACCAATACTGCAGACCACTCTCAGACTCCAGTCTCACTCCAGGTCCCACATGGACTGATATCCCGCTCCAGTCTCACTCCAGGTCCTATGTGGACTGACATCCCGCTCCTGTCTCCCTCACAGTCCCACATGGACTGACATCCTGCTTCTGACTGGTCTACTAGCCTTTTAAATGGCATCCTGAACCACCTCAACTGACCTTTTCAGTACAGAGGAGCAGGGACTTTTCTCTGAGCCCTTCACCCTCTCTAAGGCAGAGCCTAGACTCCCTCCAGAAAAAACTGATCCTCATCCCAGCCCAGTGCCTGCTGAAGATCATGGCAGAAGAACTTATCAGAACCACATCATCTGTTAAAAAGCAGAGATAGTATTCTGAGCCCCCAGCTATGCTTCAGGATCCAGACTATTTAATGAAACACAGTATGAGTGATTGGGGCAACCATGGCTGAGGCCAACATGTAGCGGGTCTGACTCTGTGCAGAGGATGCTCACAGATTTCTCAGGGACCAAATAACCCTTAGCAACAGTCCCAAAGCGCTTTTGTCCCTGCTGCCATCAGCTTTCTAAATAGCTAGCCAAAGCCTGTGTTATTTCTTGTTTTTTTTGCCATTTTATTGTTGTATTGCACACAGTCTCTCGTGCTTCTATTTATTATGTTGTCATTGCTGCTTTTTATGATAGATCTGAATGTACGTCTTGACTGCTGGCTGCGAAACAAATTGCCCTTCACAGGGATATTAAAGTGAACCTTGAACCTTGAACCTTGAGTACCCCAAATTCCCCCCACATGGCCCCTGACCTGACTATTTATTAGTGCACATATGAAAATGAGGTGAGGCTTTACCACAGTGAGCCATGTCACACTTGCTTATTGGTTTGGAAATTCAATAAAACAGTGGAAGACAAAAAAAGAAGAAAATTAAAAGAAGATTAAAGTTTTACTTTTGCTAACTCTGTGACTGTTGCGTGATCATCAGACTGAGTCTGTGACTGTTGAGTGATCATCAGAGTGAGTCTGTGACTGTTGAGTGATCATCAGAGTGAGTCTGTGACTGTTGAGTGATCATCAGTGAGTCTGTGACTGTTGAGTGATCATCAGAGTGAGTCTGTGACTGCTGAGTGATCATCAGAGTGAGTCTGTGACTGCTGAGTGATCATCAGTGAGTCTGTGACTGTTGAGTGATCATCAGAATGACTCTGTGACTGTTGAGTGATCATCAGAATGACTCTGTGACTGTTGAGTGATCATCAGACTGAGTCTGTGACTGTTGAGTGATCATCAGACTGAGTCTATAACTGTTGAGTGATCATCAGAGTGAGTCTGTGACTGTTGAGTGGTCATCAGAATGACTCTGTGACTGTTGAGTGATCATCAGACTGAGTCTGTGACTGTTGAGTGATCATTAGACTGAGTCTATGACTGTTGAGTGATCATCAGAGTGACTCTGTGACTATTGAGTGATCATCAGAATGACTCTGTGACTGTTGAGTGATCATCAGACTGAGTCTGTGACTGTTGAGTGATCATCAGACTGAGTCTGTGACTGTTGAGTGATCATCAGAGTGAGTCTGTGACTGCTGAGTGATCATCAGAGTGACTCTGTGACTGTTGACTGATCATCAGAGTGACTCTGACTCTGTGTTGTTTATTCAAACAATCATCTAAAAAATGACAATGTAATCAAAAGATTTTGTACATAAACAATCTTGTAGAAAATAAATCTCATAAACAAATGATCAATTTAACAAATTATGTAAACAAAAGAACACATAAACATTAGATATTGTAAACAATCATCTTAGGAAGTGTTGTGTTTGACCTCAGATTTTTGTTTGTTTTTTATCGATTCCCATGTTTGTGATTTTCATTCCCACAGTAAAGTTCACATGTATTAATGTTCGCATCATGTCTGTATAAATGTTGTTTGTACAATTGTGTATGATGTTTAAATATCAATCAGCTGAAGCATGAACAGTGAATAAAATGTGAAGGATATATTCATGTACTGTTACTGATATGATATCAACACTGACTAACAGTCAGATAAAACTAACAAAAATCACCATGTTCAAAATATTTAATCTCTTCGAAAGTCATTCATCAAAACTAAAACAACATAATTTTCCTATTGGACATTACAGGATGTAACTAACCAGCTTCAGCCCACCCTCATTAACGTTAAACTAGCAACTAATCCCCATCTCCATCTATGATATAAACTCCTCCCACTCAGTTTAGATCCAGCACCCTAATAAACAGGAAACTGGATCTGTTCTCTGAAAACAGCCAGGTTTGGTCTTCTGCATTCAAGATATGCTGTGGATTCACCTAGCCAAGAACCTGATTCAGAGATCCCTGCCATTGTTCTACCTAGCCCTGAACCCTACTCTGAGACTCGTGCCATTGTTCTACCTAGCCCTGAACCCTACTCTGAGACTCGTGCCATTGTTCCACCTAGCCCTGAACCCTACTCTGAGACTCGTGCCATTGTTCCACCTAGCCCTGAACCCTACGCTGAGACTCGTGCCATTGTTCTACCTAGCCCTGAACCCTAGTCAGAGACCCATGCCATTGTTTCACCTAGCCCAGAACCCTACTCGGAGACTCGTGCCTTTGTTCTACCTAGCCCTGAACCCTAGTCAGAGACCCATGCCATTGTTTCACCTAGCCCAGAACCCTACTCTGAGACTCGTGCCATTGTTCTACCTAGCCCTGAACCCTAGTCAGAGACCCATGCCATTGTTCCATGCAAAGGCATATGTCATAGGTCCTTCAAGAATTTAGCCACACACCGAGGCCTGGTTTTTAGGTGTGGCTGGCCATCAACCCTATGCAGTGGGTTTTCTTTACACAAACAAGCAAAAAATGTGATGTCAGGGAGCAGGTGGCCTAGTGGTTAAAGGCACTCCCCATGTCCACGGGCAGCCCGGGTTTGGATCCGGCCTGAGGCCCTTTACCGCATGTCTCTCCCCGACTCTTGACCCTGTTTCTGACTCTATCCACTGTCCTCCTCTATCTAATAAAGGCACAAAAATGCCCAAAAATAAATCTTAAAAAAAAAAAAAATGTGATGTCAAGGTCAGAAACTGGTTAAAGAATCATGCTGCAAGGTGGTGTTTAGGCAGAGCATTTCAGAGAGACATCAACAAACAGACTCAAAAGGAACTAGAGCCCATACTGGTGTAGGACCTACATTGTTTTTCATGGTGGCATGGGTCACAGCATGTGGATCATGGCAGCGTGGATCATGGCGGTGTGGGTCATGGCAGCGTGGATCATGGCAGTGTGGGTCATGGTGGCGTGGATCGTGGCAGCGTGGGTCATTGTGGCGTGGGTCACAGTGGCATGGGTCATGGTGACGTGGGTCACAGTGGCATGGGTCATGGTGACGTGGGTCACAGTGGCATGGGTCATTGTGGCGTGGGTCACAGTGGCATGGGTCATGGTGACGTGGGTCACAGTGGCATGGGTCATTGTGGCGTGGGTCACAGTGGCATGGGTCATGGTGACGTGGGTCACAGTGGCATGGGTCATGGTGGCGTGGGTGATGGTGGAGTGGTTCTTGATAAAGCAGGCCATTCTGGTACTGGTGACATTAGCGAGTATTCAGCGTAAATTTGATGCAGAAGCTCCAACCAGGCTCTCCTGGTGAACTCCTATAAAATGTTGATCTATTTATCCTCATGAAGTCAACATCATTGAATCTGTTTTTTCAGAGATACCATGTATTTGAGTTTGACTGAAACTTTGAAATAAAAAAGTGGAATGACTCTGAATTATGACTCTCTAGACTATATTGTCTCGAATAAAAACTCTTTAAAAGGAGCTTATGGTGAAAAAGACACAACTACCAATCACCTGCTGTCATCACCTGATGGTCCAGAGGAAACTAAAAATGACTCCGTACAGAGAAGCACAGATAAAGATAGAAATATAAACATATCTGTTAGAAATGACCTAGTGACACACCTATGTAACATATAAAAATAAACACATGATGTATCATACTGTCCTGTCTATTATGTGCTGTATTGATCAGCGATTGATGGATTGATTTTATCATCTACTTTAATGTTTTATTGTCTTGTCGATAATGTGATGTATTGATCAGTGATTGATGGTTTCTATCATTTTATCTTTAATGTTATGCATTGATCAGTGATTTATTGATCATATAGTCCTGTCTATATTGTGATGTACTGCTCAGTGATTGATTTTTTTTCATCTTTTCTTTAATGTTATGTATTGACCAGTGATTGACTGTATCATCTTGTCTACAATGTACCTTGTTGATCAGTGATTGATCGATTGTATCATCTTGTCTGTAGTCGGATGTATTGATCATTGAATGATTGATTGATTGTGGAGCTGCTGCTGTTTCAGATGCCGTGGCTCTGCGGGGACGCCACCATGATGGACATGATTGAGAAGAAGCGTGTTTTATGTCGGGAGATTAAATCTCGCCAGCGTCCGGAGAAGAATCTGTGTAAACAGGACAGCATGCCAATCCTTCCCAGCTGGAGGAGAAGGCAGCCGCCACCATACTCAGCCCCGCCCACCTCCACTGCCGGACATGGCAGCACGGTGTTCTGGGACACCGCCATCTAAATCACATGACCACAAAACAAGCGCCAACATCACTGTGTTCTTATTTGTGATTGGTTTGTGGATGAAAGGATGTCAAAGAAGTGGAGAGTCAATAAAGTTTCATTTGAATGAATACATTATTTTTGACACATGGTGAAAACATGAGCTGACTGCCTGTGAACACGCCCATAATGGAGGTGATTTCTCACCCAATTAGAAAGCAAGGAGGTGTGGCCTATTAGTGTTGGTCCAAGAGCAATGATATGTAGCTAACAGGTGTAGCTTACATGTGTAGCTAAAAGGAGTAGCACAGAGCTTGGCATCTTACTGTTGAAAAAAAAACAAAAAAAATATTTGTACTCCTTTCAGTTAGTGAGAGCCTCCGATAGATCAGACTAAATATTAGATAGACAGGGGCATTCTGAATCGAATATCACTATCTTTTATTTTAGGAAAATTCTCTATATTACGAGGATAACAGGGACTGACTTAAAACCTGTCCCCTACATGTCATGATTGAGCTGTGGTAAATAAAATCTCTTTATCCTATGTGACGACGCATTAATCCATGTTGCTATGTTGATAAGTGGATAAATATGAAATGCTATTTAGATTAAAATCTCCATCCAGTGGATGTCAGACATACCTAGCAGATGGATCCAGACTGTAGGGGGCAGCAGCGCGCCTTATCTTCTTCTAGCCTGCCATACTATCAGAGGAAGAAGTGAAAACGGAAGTAAACAGAGCGCCCTGTTCAGGACTTAAAACATCTGGACGGTGTGTTTGACTTAATCACAGGTAGAGTCTGTCTCTTTTCATATTTATCCTGCTTTACATTACTTTAATACTTTATCATGGTTTCAAAAATCCTCTCATATTAATTCGTTTTGGTTTATTTCCGTTAACGGGGATTTAATCCGGCATAGACGGTAAAACAGACCAGTTTGAACGATTTTTTCACATGTAGAGCTCATTTCACTACTTTAGCTTCATCTCTGCCTGTTTAATACAGGTTAACACGGTTCAACATCGTTTAGTTCTGACTGACTCCACTTTTTATATACAAAAATAAAATATTTAAGCTGCTCTGAACCATCTAAACTGAGACTGGTGTAACGGTGTGGACAGTGACCGTGCTAACTGGTGACTGGCCGTATCCGTCGACAATCTTGTAGCAAAGAGCAAAAACCTGTAGCACAACATATAAAAAGGTTTCTTTCAGCTCTAAAACCAACCAGTACGCTAAAGATATGCTAATAAAGTAAATGTACTTTGGAGAACAAACCAAAACAGTCTACTGCATCCCTCAGCTAATGGCTAACAAAGCTAACAGCCTAAACTACAGCCCTCAGCTAATGGCTAACAAAGCTAACAGCCTGTACTACAACCATCAGCTAATGGCTAAAAAAGCTAACAGCCTATACTACAACTATCAGCTAATGGCTAACAAAGCTAACAGTCTACACTACAGCCCTCAGCTAATGACTAACAAAGCTAACAGCCTACACTACAGCCCTCAGCTAATGGCTAACAAAGCTAACAGCCTATACTACTGCCCTCAGCTAATGGCTAACAAAGATAACAGCCTATACTACTGCCCTCAGGTAATGGCTAACAAAGCTAACAGCCTATACTACAGCCCTCAGCTAATGACTAACAAAGCTAACAGTCTAAACTACTGCCCTCAGCTAATGGCTAACAAAGCTAACAGCCTATACTACTGCCCTCAGCTAATGGCTAACAAAGCTAACAGCCTACACTACAGCCCTCAGCTAATGGCTAACAAAGCTAACAGCCTATACTACTGCCCTCAGCTAATGGTTAACAAAGCTAACAGCCTATACTACTGCCCTCAGCTAATGGCTAACAAAGCTAACAGGCTATACTACAGCCCTCAGCTAATGACTAACAAAGCTAACAGCCTAAACTACAACCCTCAGCTAATGGCTAACAAAGCTAACAGCCTAAACTTCAGCCCTCAGCTAATGGCTAACAAAGCTAACAGCCTAAACTACAGCCCTCAGCTAATGGCTAACAAAGCTAACAGCCTAAACTACAGCCCTCAGCTAATGACTAACATAGCTAACAGCCTAAACTACAGCCCTCAGCTAATGACTAACAAAGCTAACAGCCTAAACTACAGCCCTCAGCTAATGGCTAACAAAGCTAACAGCCTAAACTACAGCCCTCAGCTAATGACTAACATAGCTAACAGCCTATACTACAGCCCTCAGCTAATGACTAACAAAGCTAACAGTCTAAACTACTGCCCTCAGCTAATGGCTAACAAAGCTAACAGCCTATACTACTGCCCTCAGCTAATGGCTAACAAAGCTAACAGCCTACACTACAGCCCTCAGCTAATGGCTAACAAAGCTAACAGCCTATACTACTGCCCTCAGCTAATGGTTAACAAAGCTAACAGCCTATACTACTGCCCTCAGCTAATGGCTAACAAAGCTAACAGGCTATACTACAGCCCTCAGCTAATGACTAACAAAGCTAACAGCCTAAACTACAACCCTCAGCTAATGGCTAACAAAGCTAACAGCCTAAACTTCAGCCCTCAGCTAATGGCTAACAAAGCTAACAGTCTAAACTACAACTATCAGCTAATGGCTAACAAAGCTAACAGCCTAAACTACAGCCCTCAGCTAATGGCTAACAAAGCTAACAGCCTAAACTACAGCCCTCAGCTAATGGCTTACAAAGCTAACAGGCTATACTACAGCCCTCAGCTAATGGCTAACAAAGCTAACAGGCTATACTACAGCCCTCAGCTAATGGCTAACAAAGCTAACAGCCTACACTGCATCCCTCAGCTAATGGCTTACAAAGCTAACAGCCTACACTGCATCCCTCAGCTAATGGCTAACGAAGCTAACAGCCTACACTGCATCCCTCAGCTAATGGCTAACAAAGCTAACAGCCTACACTGCATCCCTCAGCTAATGGCTAACAAAGCTAACAGCCTATACTGCATCCCTCAGCTAATGACTAACAAAGCTAACAGCCTAAACTACAGCCCTCAGCTAATGGCTAACAAAGCTAACAGTCTAAACTACAGCCCTCAGCTAATGGCTAAAAAAGCTAACAGCCTATACTACAGCCCTCAGCTAATGGCTAACAAAGCTAACAGTCTAAACTACAGCCCTCAGCTAATGGCTAAAAAAGCTAACAGCCTATACTACTGCCCTCAGCTAATGGCTTACAAAGCTAACAGCCTACACTACAGCCCTCACCTAATGGCTAACAAAGCTAACAGCCTACACTACAGCCCTTAGCTAATGACTAACAAAGCTAACAGCCTAAACTACAGCCCTCAGCTAATGGCTAACAAAGCTAACAGCCTAAACTACAACCCTCAGCTAATGACTAACAAAGCTAACAGCCTAAACTACAGCCCTCAGCTAATGGCTAACAAAGCTAACAGCCTACACTACAGCCCTCAGCTAATGGCTAACAAAGCTAACAGCCTAAACTACAACCCTCAGCTAATGACTAACAAAGCTAACAGCCTAAACTACAGCCCTCAGCTAATGGCTAACAAAGCTAACAGCCTAAACTACAGCCCTCAGCTAATGGCTAACAAAGCTAACAGCCTAAACTACAACCCTCAGCTAATGGCTAACAAAGCTAACAGCCTAAACTACTGCCCTCAGCTAATGGCTAACAAAGCTAACAGCCTAAACTACAGCCCTCAGCTAATGGCTAACAAAGCTAACAGCCTAAACTACAGCCCTCAGCTAATGACTAACATAGCTAACAGCCTAAACTACAGCCCTCAGCTAATGGCTAACAAAGCTAACAGCCTAAACTACAGCCCTCAGCTAATGACTAACAAAGCTAACAGCCTATACTACTGCCCTCAGCTAATGGCTAACAAAGCTAACAGCCTAAACTACTGCCCTCAGCTAATGGCTAACAAAGCTAACAGCCTAAACTACAGCCCTCAGCTAATGGCTAACAAAGCTAACAGCCTAAACTACAGCCCTCAGCTAATGGCTAACAAAGCTAACAGCCTATTCTAGACAGTACAATACAATACAAGAACTTTATTTATCCCAGAAGGGAAATTCAGTCGCCTGGGATTCTCATCTGTTTACTTTAGAATTATACAGTCTAAAGTCTATAGTCTATAGTAGTATAGTAGTATAGTAGTATTGTATAGTAGTACTATAGCAGTATAGTCTATGGTCTATAGTCTTTATATCATCACTATTAGATCATTGTAACTCACTGTACATGGGAGTCAGTCAATCCTCCTTTAAACGCTTACAGTATGTCCGGAACGCTGCTGCCAGATTTAACAGCTACCAAAAAATATGACCACATCTTCCCCGTGCTCTCTTCCCTCCACTTGCTCCCTGTCCATTTTAAAATCCATTTTAAAATTTACTACTTGTTTTTAAATCATTCCATGGTTCAGCTCCCTCCTATTTATCTGACCTTTTAACCCCCTACGCTCCAACACTTTCACTCCAGTCCTCTGATCGGTCTCTCCTGGTCATCCCTCAGATTTTAAGGAAATTCAGAGGCGACCGCTCTTTTTCAGTTGCAGGCCCTCGTCTATGGAATCAGCTACCCCCTCACATTAGATCTGCCAACTCGCTTTGCTCCTTCAAAGCACAGCTAAAAACACATCTTTTTCCTTGGACTTTGACTCAAATTAGACTGCTCCCTCATATCCCTTTTCTGTTAAACCAACACTCCCAGTATTAACGTCTCTTTACTCTTTGTATTTTTTGTCTATTGTTCTTTGCTGTATTGTATATATTCTTAATTGTACCTTTCCTCTCTCTGTAACTTTGGTCAGCACATGCTGTTTTTAAATGTTCCATATAAATAAATTGGACTTGACTATCTGGACCAGAGCCAATGAGAGATTAATAATTCACATCAACCACCAACAGATTATCTGGACCAGAGCCAATGAGAGATTAATAATTCACATCAACCACCAACAGATTATCTGGACCAGAGCCAATGAGAGATTAATAATTCACATCAACCACCAACAGATTATCTGGACCAGAGCCAATGAGAGATTAATAATTCACATCAACCACTTAGTTAATTATTAATCTCTATTTTTAGATTTCCAGAATGCACCTCACCGACACGTTCCGGCAGCAGACCGAGAGCATCCTGCAAATGGCAGCAGAGAGTGCTGTGTCCGTGATCCTGAGGGAGCGGAAGGAGGCCCAGATGGAGCGGGAGGAGGTGAGGAGATAAATTAGACTGGACCTCTCTTTCCCAGGGCTTATTGAGCTGGACCTTATTACTAACCCACACTGTGGAGTGAAAGACCCAGGGCCAGCTGAGTGCATGCTCCCCTGGTCCACTAGACCAGTTAAATAGAGCCTTTGGAAAAACCTCACCAGAGCCCTCTGCCTGTAAAAATCAGCTGATAGTTGACTGCTCTGAGCGCGCTCTCTTCAGCCCGGTGGTAGACTGGGTTGTGGACCTAAACATGGCTCGTCTTTGTAAAGTGGATCACAGTTTTCCAGGCTGTATGTGATCCACAGATGGATCCAAAATGTTTTGACGGCTGCTAAAGTAAATGTCTGTACTGAAAAGAAAACTCAAAGGTTTGTGTAAGCACTGGGTCATGTGACCTCTAAATCCAAAGACAGTGATGTCTTTAAAATACACTGCCTGGCCAAAAAAAAAGTCACTACCAAAAAAAAGTCACACACTCAAATATTTCATTGGACCACCTTTAGCTCTGATTACAGCACGCAATCAATACGCTTCTGCAATGTCACAAGATTTATTTTCATCCAGTTTTGCATTAATTTTAATATTGTTGATTGGAGAGTCTGACCCCTGCGCAAAGCCTTCTCCAGCACATCCCAAAGATTCTCAATGTGGTTAAGGTCTGGACTCTGTGGTGGCCAATCCATGTGTGAAAATGATGCCTCATGCTCCCTGAACCACTCTTTCACAATTTGAGCCTGATGAATCCTGGCATTGTCATCTTGGAATATGCCCGTGCCATTAGGGAAGAAAAAATCCATTGTTTAAGAAATGAGAAGTTACTCATTGCATCAGCTGGGGTTAAATAACTTGTTGCCAGCTGAAAGATAATCGCCCATGCAGTAACTATCCAATAGGAGGCTCATATCTATTTGCTTAGTTAAATCCAGGTGGCGACTTTTTTTTTGGCCAGGCAGTGTATATTCTATGCTGTTTTCACTCCAGTAACAGGTGGTATGGTGTCACTCTGTTGTATATGTCTTTGTTATATTCTCTGAAACTTCTTCATCCACATAAAAAAAAACATAGAAACGTACTGTAACCTGCTGTGAGAAGTACACCATGGCTGCGTCTCACTTCTTTTTATGGCTTGGGTCTTTGGCGTGAGTCTTTTCCTTGAGTCTTAGTCCCGCCCACAAGAGACTCATGGAGAGACTGAGGAATTGACGAGGAAGACTGAAGCCATAAGACCGATGTTTTACGGCCCATAAGACGTCCTTCCCTCTGCAGCGTCACGTAAAGCGACATCAGTTTATGATGACGGGGCCAGCTGATCATCAATCAGCTGTCAGGAGGCAGAAATAGCTGACTGTGTCTCCATAAACTTGTTCTCATTTATTCTAATAGAATATCTACACTGACAGTGTTTGGTCTCAGTGTGGGATCAGAAAACACCTGCATGAAGAGAAACCTGCAATATATAAAAAAAACATGCAGACTCTATCTACCAGCAAATGCTTTGTCAATAAGTTATTATCCTAACTATTCAGTTTGAAGGCTAATGATCAAACCTGACGCTCACTAACGATCAGACTGATAGAAACTTTATTGAGTCAGTGATGATTTAAGACTGCTGCTGTCTGACTTTAACTCTATTCATAATCTAATAAACAGAATTAACTGACTACTAACCCACCCAGCAAAAAGAAGAGTTGAAAAGACGTTAAAAAAACGCCTCCACTATATCCACATAACGTCTAGATTTAATAGAAAAGTGAAAGGTGAAATGCAGTCATTTTCGGGTCATTGAAAAGGCGTCTCTGTTAAGACTTCGCTGTAATATGGTCATATTTTAAACGACTATTATTGGGCTAATTTGGACTAAATCAGACTGACAAAACATAACTCATTTTCCTACGACTATCTTTTGACTAAATTAGGGCTATGACGAACTGAATGTAGAAAAAAAAACATCTAAATGATGTTGGTGTTTGGTGGGAAAGGGAAGATTTATATCTGATTCTGCTGATTTCATGAGATTTTAACATGTTTTATGTTTGAAGGTGAATCAGAAAACAAATCAAATATTAAACTCCAAACTGATTCACTCTTATTGATTTTATTAAACGTATTCTCAATATTTCACTATAAATGCTTATTTCAAACACTTCTTTTAAATCCCAGCCCATCATTTATTGAGCCTTTTAAAACTTCTGATGTTTTTTTCTTCTTTTTTATATTGTCTTGAAAGTCCGTTGAGTCTGTTTATCGTCTGTTATTAACTCTGTTTCTCCTCCATTATTTATCTCTGCTGGTGCTGAGAAGTTTCACTGACATCCACCGTGTAGCAGCGTCCAATCAGAGAGTGATATCTATTAAGGGGGTGTGTCTCTGAGTAAAAACAGTTCCGGGAAGCCTGCTTTCATGTGTCTTTGCTCATCGGTCTTCAAATCTCAGTTCTCGGTCTTATGGCTTGGGTCTTAAAACCACGTGAGGGTCTTTGGGACGGTCCTTAAGATGGCGGATCAGAAACCACTTCCGGTTCTAGCAAATCTGGAGGACCAAGGACCAATCAATAAGTGACTTGGGATCTGGCCCATGTCAGTAGCAGGCTGTTTCTAAAGACACGTCCGGCTCACTCAGACACCAGTCACATACTGACGTGGGAATATTTTCTCTGCTCCTCTACAAGGACCATATTTCACTGTTGTAGGCCAGGCTTGTGTATCTGAAGTCCAGTCTGAAGCAGCACTGATGCCCAATCGGGCGTCTCTGTTCTTGAAAATGACTGGCTGTCATTACCATGGAAACTAAATGGGAACATCCCTAATCAACAGGCCTAATCACAGAAGAAACTGACCCAGGATGTAACGTTACAATCCCAAAACGCTGTTTTACCTGTTGACTTTTTAGGTAGGATGGGAGCCACAGTCCTCATCTGAGACCAGGATCAGAGCCACAGTCCTCTTCTTAGGGTGCACTCACACTGGGCCATCCATACCATGCCTGGGCCTGTTTGAGCTGAGGCCAGAGTGAGTGCAATTGTTCTGTGTTTGGCGCGGCAAGCTTCGCGGCCCTGGCACGGCATGGATGCAAATGAAGGAGCACAAGCACGGGAATGTGACGTAGTGTGAAGAAACAACAAGAGGACCCGCCTTAGAGGAGAGGTAGCAGCTGCATTCTAGAGACAGCAGTATTTTTCAAGAGAGAGAGAGAGAGATATTTTGTCTCATTGTATTTCAACAAGTTACACAGATTTTATAAGAGCTTAAGAATTTAAGTTTGCACAGCTCCACTACGATCTCGTTCTAATGATCAGAGCCTCAATTCTCTACTTAGACCAGGATCAGAGCTACAGTCCTCTTCTTAGACCAGGATCATTGACATAGATGCTACGGAGACTGCACATGCTCACAGCTTGCTTTCTGTTCAACAGATAAACTTAAATTAACACTATGGTCCATTCTGACTTTTGGTTTGGCATTAATGGTTTAAGGATTATTTGTTTTCTCTTAGGCTCGCCTCACCGCCGTGCTCTGTGCCATGAGCAGAGAGGCCACTCGTCAGATTGTCAGAGTGTTTGCAGAGCTGTATGGAGGCATGCTGATGGAACAGCAAGCACTGAAGAACCAAGTCTTCATGGGTTGGTAGGTTGGGCTTCATGGGTTGGTAGGTTGGGCTTCATGGGTTGGTAGGTTGGGCTTCATGGGTTGGTAGGTTGGGCTTCATGGGTTGGTAGGTTGGGATTCATGGGTTGGTAGGTTGGGATTCATGGGTTGGTAGGTTGGGATTCATGAGGTTGGTAGGTTGGGCTTCATGGGTTGGTAGGTTGGGCCTCATGGGTTGGTAGGTTGGGCTTCATGGGTTGGTAGGTTGGGCTTCATGGGTTGGTGGGTTGGGATTCATGGGTTGGTGGGTTGGGATTCATGGGTTGGTGGGTTGGGATTCATGAGGTTGGTGGTTTGGGATTCATGAGTTTGGTGGGTTGGGATTCATGAGGCTGGTACGTTTGGATTCATGAGGTTGGTGGGTTGGAATTCATGAGGCTTGTACGTTGGAATTCATAGATTGGTAGGTGAGGAGGTAGGTGAGGATTCATGGGTTAGTAGCTTGTGGTTAATGGGTTGGTACCTTGGGATTCATGAGTTGGTACATTAAGATTCATGTGTTGGTGCATTGAGATTTCTGGGGTTATTACATTGAGATTCATGGAGCTTTGTTACATTGAGATTCATGGGTTGGTGCACTGAAATTTCGGGGGTTGGTTCATTAAGGTTTCTGGGGTTGTTACATTGAGATTCATGGGTTGGTAAACTGAGATTTCTGGGGTTGGTTCAATGAGATTTCTGGTGTTGGTTCATTGAGGTTTCTGGGGTTGTTACATTGAGATTCTTGGGTTGGTGCAATGAAATTTCTGGGGTTGGTGCACTGAGATTTGTGGGGTTGGTTCAATGATATTTCTGGGGTTGGTACATTGAGATTCATGGGTTGGTACATTGAGGTTTCTTAGGTTGTTACATGAAGATGTATGGGTTGTTACGATGGATTTTTGGAATTTTTGTTGTTCCTATGCTCATATTGCTTGGGTTTCCCATGTTTAGAGTTTTGAAAATAAATCCACCAGGCCACTCCTGAGGGTGGGTGACACTCATTCTGGATTAATCATCCCCTGAAGAATTTAAAAAAGTAGTTTTCTTCTACTAATATTATTGCAAACACCAGTATTACTACTGCCGCTACTAACATTTCTCCTTTTTATACCGTTACTTACACTATTACTACTACTTTTTCTATCAATGCAAATACTATTGCCAGTACTATTGCCAATACAAACTCTTATACTATTACTTCTACTACTATTTCTACTACTACTACTACTACTACTGCTGCTGCTACTACTATTACTACTACTGCTGCCACTGCGATTGCTACTGTTTCTTCTTCTACTACTTCAACAGCTACTATTTCTTTTATACTTATTTATACTTCTATTACTACTGCCTGTACTACTGGACTTCTATTGTCCTCGCTGTTTATTTCAGATGGCCCCACCCACTCCCTGGATGTCAACCAATCAGCAGCCAACCCTGCTGCGCTTGCTGCAGCCATCCTCAGCTCAACCAAATCCAGAAGACACAGAGGAAACACTCCAGTCCCTCTGGTCATCATCAGCCAGCCGCTGCCTGGACCAATCACAGGCCAGAGCAGCCAGAGAGGTCCTGCTAACACTTATGCTAATGCTGACTCAACAGTGACGCCACCGGATATAACCCCTTCATCACTCCAGCCTATGACATCACTTCCAATGGTTATTCACCAGCCAGTCAGAGAAGCCACAAGCCTATTAGACACACCCACACAAACAGAAGAACTGGCTGATGATGTAAGTTTCAATAGGAAGTACTAAAATGTCAACATCAAAGCATTTATTATTCTAATGAAAAATTTAAATGATATTCGTTTTATAGGATTAGATATATAAGACTCTTGACCCCACAGACCAAGATCATTGGTTGATTACTACTGTCTGTTTGATTTTCTCTGTCTGATTAATGGTCACTGTCTAAATTTATCAACCCTGTGTTTCAGATGAAGATGGACATTGTGGGACAAGTGCCAGAGACAGATAGAGGTGAGTTAAACTTCCTGTGACCTATTTTCAGGAACAATTTTACTATTGAATGCACGTCTGGAGGTAAGAAGGGGTTAATATGTAGTGAGCAAAGATATTTATAACTAATTTTAACTATCACTCATGTTTTTCAAAAAACAAAGAACTATTCTGACTTTATAACTGTTATTATAGTTAACTTTTTTTAGTTAAACATTTGTGTACCAGGTACAACATACACAAACAACTGACAGACGGTTTTCCCCCATAAAACCAAATGATAGCAGGCTGTTATGCTTAACAAATGGAGATATTTAGGGGTCTGTTTTTTTTTTGTTTGTTTGTTTGTTTTTTTGTTTTGTTTTGTGTTTTCTTGCTTAAGCCAGAATTAAAGCCAGCTGATGTTTTACATAAAGATTAAAAATATGCACTGACATAAGTCATATCGGAGATAGGTTAAGAATGTAAAATCCACCGTGGTCTGTTGCTAAACTGTTCTGTTCCTAACGTGGATCAGACTGAATGAAACCACATCAAACAGAGCAGGCAGGTCTACGTCTATGAAAGTAGCGATGGAACAGGAGACTGTCAGACTGAGTTTGTTATAATGTTGCGCCTTTTAGCTCTGGCAAGCTTTCTGCAGTTTTCAATGCCTGCTAATGCCCGCGGCTGAGGCTAGTGGCTGCTGCCGCTTCGTTTTAACGTCGTTAGGATGATGACTCTGAAGTGACTTATAAGATCCGTCGAGGACTTCTTTGTACTCTTTGCGACCTTTGCAGGGCAAATTCTACACACAGGGCTGTGTTAACCTCCCTGTAAATACTGAATAACGCCACCTTGTTGTTAGCATTTTAGCACAGGGGCTGCTACTTTCTCTTCTTCTTTGGTGCTTTAATAGCAGGTCGTGTACTACGGCGCCACCTGCTGTTTCGGAATGTGTAGTCTCATGAGAAAGAAAACAAAAGCCAGCACTGCCGTGCTGGCAAAAATATATATGTTATCGGGGCTCGTCGTAATGATATAGGACCGATAAGAATGACGTAATAATTTCCTGTTATCGGCCCGATAGTTATCGTGCACCCCTAATTTTGACTGTTAGCCATCTTGTCTCTTCAAGATATAAGCGATAGCTGTTTTTGTTGCCTTTCTGTCTCTTGTTGCCGGTTTTGTTGATGTTTATTCTGGAATGTGTTGACAGTTTACTGTTACAGCATAACCTTGTCTCGCCTCATTCCTCTAAGTGTTTAATGAGGTATTTCTGCAGCCCTAAAGGAGGAGCTGGAGGAGGAGGAGTTGAATGAGGAAGAGCAGAAGGAGCTGGAAGAGGAGGAGTTGAATGAGGAGGAGCAGAAGGAGCAGCAGAGGAGAAGGAGAAGAGAGCTGTACAAAGAGAAGAGGTTCTTCTGTGAGCTCTGTAACAAAGGTTTCCATCAGAATCACCAGCTGAGGAAACACGTCTCTAGTCATGTCAAACCCTTCCCCTGCAGCTCCTGTGACAAAGGGTTCTTTAAAGCCTCCGGCCTGCAGCGCCACCTGCTGTTTCACCAGCTGACGGACGCCAGGGAGAGTGACCCTGACCGCCTTCTGAGCTGCGACCAGTGCGACAGGAAGTTTACTCATCTGCGTCAGCTGCGAGCTCACCAAGTGTCTCACCGTCTGCAGAAATCTCCTCTGAAGTGTAACGTCTGCGACCGCAGCTTCACCTCAGCCGGCTCCCTCAGGTACCACCAAGTGTCTCATGCCCAAGTGAAGCCCTTCAGGTGTGACGCCTGTGGCAAAAGCTTCACTCGAAAGAAGAGCCTCCAAGAGCACCAGACCATCCACACTGGTGCCCGGCCTCACCACTGCTCCATCTGTGGGAAGAACTTCTCCACCGCTGGGAACCTCCGCATCCACCAGAGGGCGCACTCTGATGAGCGACCGTACAAGTGCAGCGAGTGCAACAAAGCCTTCAAATGTAAGATGGGTCTGCTACAGCACCGACTCGTCCACTCAGGAGAGAAACCATTCATGTGTCAGACCTGCGGACTGAGCTTCAGCCTCAAGTACAACTTCCAGAGACACCTGAGGTTGCACAATGGGGAGAAACCGTATAGGTATGCAAACATTAACCGAACAGGTATGCAGACATTAACTGTACAGGTATGCAGGGATTAACCATAAAGGTATGCAGACATTAACCATACAGGTATGCAGAGATTAACCATACAGATATGTTGAGATTAACCGTACAGGTATGCAGATATTAACCGTACAGGTCTGCAGGGATTAACCGTACAAGTATGCAGACATTAACCGTACAGGTATGCAGAGATTAACTGTACAGGTATGCAGGGATTACCCGTACAGGTATACAGACATTAACCATACAGGTATGCAGGGATTAACTGTACAGATATGTTGAGATTAACTGTGCAGATTTGTTGAGATTAACCGTACAGATATGTTGAGATTAACCGTGCAGATTTGTTGAGATTAACCGTGCAGATATGTTGAGACTAACCGTGCAGATATGTTGAGACTAACCGTGCAGATATGTTGAGATTAACCGTACAGATATGCAGAGATTAACTGTGCAGATATGTTGAGACTAACCGTGCAGATATGTTGAGACTAACCGTACAGATATGTTGAGACTAACCGTACAGATATGTTGAGACTAACCGTACAGATATGTTGAGACTAACCGTACAGATATGTGGAGACTAACCATGCAGATATATTGAGACTAACCGTACAGATATGTTGAGACTAATCCTACAGATATGTTGAGACTAACCGTACAGATATGTTGAGACTAACCGTACAGATATGTTGAGACTAACCATGCAGATATATTGAGACTAACCGTACAGATATGTTGAGACTAATCCTACAGATATGTTGAGACTAACCGTACAGATATGTTGAGATTAACCGTACAGATATGTTGAGACTAATCCTACAGATATGTTGAGACTAACCATGCAGATATATTGAGACTAACCGTACAGATATGTTGAGACTAACCGTGCAGATATGTTGAGATTAACCGTGCAGATATGTTGAGACTAACCGTACAGATATGTTGAGACTAACCGTACACATATGTTGAGACTAACCATGCAGATATATTGAGACTAACCGTACAGATATGTTGAGACTAACCCTACAGATATGTTGAGACTAACCGTACAGATATGCAGAGATTAACCGTACAGGTACAGGTATAATACTCATAAAATCATAACTATTTATAACCTTTATAACATTATAGTATTTATTACATTCACAGCACTAGGTAAGAGTTTACCTTTTCATTCCTCATTTTTTAACACAGATTAATGGCTTTCTCAAACATGAATGAGAACACCTGTTCATCTCACAGTGCTAATGTGCCTCCCATCCAACAGGTGTGATAAATGCGGCGAGGCGTTCACAGGTACATGGGCGTTGAAGACACACATGCAGATCCATGGCGTGGAGAAGGCGTTCATGTGTGACCTTTGTGGGAAGACGTTTTTCTACAACTGTCAGCTGCAGAAGCACCAGCGGCTCGTCCATGGTGAAAAAGTTCGAGAGCGGGTGGTGAAACGGCGGGCAACAGTGGTAAAACCGTTCGGCTGTGGGACATGTCTGAAGAGTTTCAGCACCACGACGGCGCTCAAGACACATGAGAAAAGCCATGCTGAGAACAAGGAGTTCACCTGCGACACCTGCGGGAAGTCATTCCACCTACGACACCTGTACCTGTACCATGTAAGGCAGCACAGCGGCGACAGACCCTTCGTCTGTGGCGTCTGCCAGAAAGGCTTCCTGCTCATGACACAGCTGAAGCAGCACGAGACGCTGCACACGGGCGTCAAACCGCACAGGTGTGACCAATGTGGCAAAGCTTTTAGGACGTCACAGAATTTCCACCGCCACCGCCTGGTCCACACCGGAGAGAAACCGTATGAGTGTGCTGTGTGCAGCAGGAAGTTCAGGCAGTCCAACCAGCTCAAGGCTCACATGCAGATCCACACTGGGGTTAAGCTGTACACCTGTGAGCGCTGTGGCCGTGGCTTCTCTGAGTCCAGACAGCTGAAGAAACACGGCTGTGGAGACGAGAGTGAAAGGACAGACTCCGACAGCAAACGTCGAAAAGAGAAGAACCTCTTCCCCTGGTCAGAGATTCACTGAGTAACATCAGAACTTTTTCATCTGGTCAAAGATTCACGAACAACAGAAGAACTTTTTCATCTAGTCATAGATTCACTGAGTAACATCAGAACTTTTTCATCTGGTCAAAGATTCACGAACAACAGAAGAACTTTTTCATCTGGTCAGAGATTCACTGAGTAATATAAGAACTTTTTCATCTGGTCAGAGATTCACTGAGTAACAACAGAAGAACTTTTTCATCTGGTCAGAGATTCACTTAGTCAAAAAAGAAGAACTTTTTCATCTGATCAGAGATTCACTGAGTAACAACATAAGAACTTTTTCATCTGATCAGAGATTCACTGAGTAACAACAGATGAACTTTCTCATCTGGTCAGATTCACTGAGTAACAACAGAAGAACTTTTTTCATCTGGTCAGAGATTCACTGAGTAACAACAGATGAACTTTCTCATCTGGTCAGAGATTCACTGAGTAACAACAGATGAACTTTCTCATCTGGTCAGAGAACTTCATAGAGTTAACAGAGGACTCAAAGTTGCTTAAAAACATTGGCATGTCTACCCTGGTTCTGTCCACTGATCAGCTGTTTTGTTTCAGAGAAAATTGATGGATTACAGTTGAAATAAAACTCTGAAAGGGTTTTGTGTTTCTTTATTTTCAATTTAATGAATCAAAGTCAGAGACGGTTTCACTGGGTTAACTAAATGAATATTGACAAGATTAATCCATCCATACTCTCATCCATCCATCCCTCCCCTGATTCAGGTTGACTCCTTATGAGCCAGATCCAATCACCTGTCCTCCCAGGGATCTGTTCCAGGTCCTCCTGGAAGATCCAGGGATGTTCCCGGTCCAGATGTGGAATAGAATCCTTTTAGTGAGGTCTGAGTCTACCTAAGTTCCCATCTCTCAAATGACCAAAAGACCACCAGAGAACTAAGGAGTCCATCATCCATGTTCTGGTACCAGGTAGTCTCATGACCCACGGTGCCCTAAACATGGCGTTGTTGTGGTCCAGTCATGACAAGCACCACTAGAGGCATGTCAGTTTGGCTAAAGTTCATAGTATGTCCACTTTATTTTGAAAGGTTTTTAATGAGATCAGAGTGTCTACAAGTATTTCACTCAGTCACCTCAGGTATGATCCTGGTTAAGCAACCTATGTCCAGGACTGCTCTGGCCCTTGATGGACATCATCCAGGCCTTCTCCAGGACCATTCCCTGTCACTCCAGGTATCCTCCACAATGCATGCAGCCATCCTTGTGGTCTGGTCCAGCCCACCAGGTACCCAGTATGCTGTTAGCAGATCTGGCCCCGGAAGGAGCACCAGGTGCCTGTAGAAGCTCAGCTACTGCTCCTGTCTCTCTTGTCTGACCTTTCCCATCCCTGCTCTCCTGACCACATCAACATTAGCCAGACCATATTTTTTTATCCACATGTTACAATGCTTCATTAATTTATTTATAGAGCATTTACCAGGACTTATAATCTGGTTTCACTCTCTTTTTCTTAGAAGACTGTCCTTTCCTGAGGTCTTCCTTTTTTCTAATAACAGCCTGAGTGAGTGGGAATATATATATCCATTAATGCATTTAAGTTGTAGTAAAATATAAATGTGGTGTAATATATATGAAAATGTATAGTTTCATAACTCCTTTTTCTGCTTTCAGGCTGCTCATGCTTTCCAAATAAAACTAGCTTATTTCTGCCTGCCAGTGATATTTCTCTGTGTCTGAAGACAGTCTATATCAGTGGTACTCAGCCTTATTCTACCAAAGAGCCTTATTGTCTTAAAATACTTTAGCGAGAGCCACATTCCAAAACTGGGGATGTGAGGAAGATCCATAGATCAGCTGATCCATGGTGGAAATAAAATGAAACAGTGAATTGGTGGAGTATTGTGTAGCTAAATTGGATGCAATAGACCACATAAAAATGTCTATAGTGGCAGAAGAAAGAACATGTTTCTGATAATGAACGTATAGTTTTTATTTATGTAAGTTCCTCCTGGTCTAATGGCGTGTTAGAACATTGGTTTGAGCTCTGAGAAGCTTTTCAAAGAGTTTATGAGTTATGGTTGGCTATTTGAGTGTTTATGTCTCATACTGGAGCCCTGCAATCGACCAGTCCAGGGTGTACCCCGCCTCTCGTCCAATGACAGCTGGGATAGGCTTCAGCGACCCTGCGACCCCTAACGGGATAAGTGGTATAGAAAATGGATGGATGGATCTCATACTGGGACATTTACTGTAGTTCTGTGGCTCTGTTTAACTTAAAAGACATGTTTTCTATTTTTTGACTCATTATTGATGCTTTTAGCTAAAGTGGGGAGGGGCCTCATATGGTCTTTGCCCCGGACCTTGAAATGACTAAATCCAGCCCTGCCTCACACCTGCAGCCTTCTACATCGTTCCAGCTCACCTAATTCTGCAGCTTTGGTTTCCTGTTTCTGCTCTTTTGACAGAGTTTATCAGCAGTACATTAAAGATCAAATAAACCACTCATGTTTGGACAAGTTTCTCTAGATATTACGTCATTTCAACATGTGATCCGTGTGTGTGCGGGTCACTGATGACGACGCGTATTGCAATGATCATCATAAAATATGAGTACAGAAGAGCATCAGCAGGAAGCAACTGAAGAAACTTGTTAAAATGAGGGCAGAAGAAGCTTCAGTTTGAACACAAGACAGCAGACCTGTATGAATGAGCTTACTGAAGAGATGCACCTCCAGCAGACTTCCTCTGCTCTCACTAATGCACAGTCCTCTGCTGCACAAACGGACGATAATAATACACAGATTAAAAGGAAATAAAAGTGTTCATTAAGACTTGGCACTAAAGAGCCACAGGCGGCTGGAGAGCCATGGGCTGAGTGTCCCTGCATTATACATTAAGCAAAAAGTGGTGGTGTGGTGCATTCCTTCAATAGTTTTGTTACTGTTTGAATTGTAATTCCTGTTAGGGGGGCTGAGGAACATTTTAGGGTGGCTTCAGGCCCCCATATAGGGCCTAACGACGTGCATGTATGGGAAAAAATTATTTACTCTTAAAAATAAGAAATGAGGAAAGTGCATTTAAAGCCTATTTTATGTTTGTGAAAGAAACTGGAGTAGCATAGAGAATATAATTTTAGTTTTCTTTTCTTTTTTTTTTTTTTTTCTTGTACGCTTCTTTAGTTATCTTATTTATTTTCACTAAGGTACGCTGGCCAACACTCCAGCATGGTAGGTGGCGGTAATGCACCAACACGCTAGTAGCCACCAGCCATTAAAACCCCAGGAAGAAGAAGGCCTTCCCTTTGAAGGCTTCGATTTTTCCCGCCCGCGCATGCGCTGTGAACCAATAGTTTCTCGCGGGCCTTCAGTGAAGTTTTTCTTCGACATGCTAACAGCCACATGCTAACTGTTAGCCCATCTACTACCGTTCACAGAAGCTAATGGTGGAACTAACGTTAGCATCAGCTGGAGCCTTACTCATCCAGGTGACCGAAACTCAGGTGAGTTTTAGAGTCACGGTGATGATGTCGGTCTGTTGATAGCTTCCCATGATCTTCAGGTGAGTTTTAACCCTCAGGTGAACAAAGTTAGATAAAAAGTTTATCAGATTCAGAGAAGTTAGCTTCCTTTTAGCATGTTAGCTGCTTCCGCTAGCTGCTGTGATTGAGAGAAAAACAGAAAAAAACTGTGGATTTATATTAAATACGGGTTTAATCGGATACTATGGGATCAAATTAGAGCTTAATGGAGTGTCAGGGATAAGATTAACGTTAATTTAAATCGCTATCACGTCTTTGTGATGGTTTAGTCATCAGTAACATGTAGTGAAGTGGGCTGAAGTCTGCCTCACTGTTTTTCACACATCGCTGATGTTTTTGTGCCATTTAAACATTACTTTCTGTCTCCAAAGCAACTTTTTCCTCAGACCCTGAAAACAGAAAGTTTAACAGACTGGGATTTAGAACCTTAAAGTGAAAATGTCTCCTTATTTTAGCATTACTGTATTTAAGTAGCCTACCAGTATAGTTATGTTAGTATTATTTTTATTATTACTAAACCACAGCATACTGATATTATAGTATTTTTATCTTCTAGCATTATTATTTTATATATAAAACTGCGTCAGAATAAACAGTAGAAAACAACAATCAGTACAATCACTTCAACACAGTCACAGGAAACTACAGTCCTAAACTCTATAAGAAAGGCGAGAATAAAAATATTATGTCCCAGTGAACATCAGGATGGTTAAAGTTATTTATATTTTAATATTATCATAATATTGTAATGTTTTAGTGTAACTATGCCATACCAAACTGTAATAATATGTCCTAAGTAGGGCTGGGTAATTAATCACAAATTAGATCAAATCGCTATATGGCCCGCAGCAATGTTCAAATCGCAGAAGGTGCAATATTTCTTTAACTTAAAATGTGTCAAAATACCAGTTTAATAAATCAAATTTTTTGCAGCGGCAGAGATTTATGCACATTTTGCAAACATTCAAGTGTATTTTTTTTATAATGTTTACAAAAATCCTCATTTTTTGTTTTATGTATGTTTTTCTTCATCAAAATGAGTGACATAAAAATGAACAAAGCAAATGGCATCACATTTGCAGTATGAGCAAAAACAGCTCATTTTATCTAAAACTGATGAAGCCTAGTGTTACTTCACAAAAGTCATACCCCGGCTGCGATCAGCTGGTAGCCAGCCAAACCTCTCCCACCCCAGCCGCCTCCTTAATAGCTTAAAGCTTGTTGCAACCCCATAGTCAGATTCATAATACTATGGATTAATTACTTTGGAAATAATTTCATTGTTTTCAATACACATGGTCTTATTTATGGAATTATTTATTATTTGAATTTGTTAAAAAATACATAAGATTAACCCAAGAATAATCACATATTAAATCGCAATATTTGGGGAAAAAATCACAATTAGATTATTTTTGCAAATCGTTCATCCCTAGTCCTAGGGGCGCACTCACACTAGGCCCTCTGTACCGTATTCTAACCGTGCTCAAGCCCGCTTGACCCCCTCCCCTGTCCCTCCTTTGGCCCGCACTAACTCTGCTCAGCGCATCCAGGCCTGGGCAGGGATTCGTCACACGCCGTATCCATGTTGATGAACTTATACGTGTTGTTGACGCAGTATACATCATTATTGTTTTTAGGCTGTAAAATAGCAACAGATTTATACCATATCTGATCTGACACCGGGGTCATGTCACCTGACCTGGGATCAGTCACTACATTAACTATACAGAGCCCAGTGAGGAGAGAGAGAGCAATTTATAGAGGAGAATTATCGCTCACAGAATCATATCTGGAGCCTGATCAGAGTTCCAAGCACTTCTGCTGAATGAAACCATGACTTTTTTACTCATATGAGCCCCTACAGCCATTCCTCTGCATGTCCTTATACTATCTGAATCCCCGTGGCATTCCTTTATGCGCCATGAACTGTGCCATCTTTCTCTGCATAATGTTGAATGCTTTTCAGTGCTGCACCAAAAAGCTCTCCTGTTATAGGACAGCCTGTGTCCAGCGCAGGATTTAATGTCCAATTAAAAGATTTTTTTTACTGTGGTGATAGCAATTTTAACCATCTGACAAGGGCTGTAAGTGATAATGCCACAGGATTAACAATGTCCCATTCAAATGACAATTTCACTTCTTGATAACATGAAACAGAATTAAAGGTATGTTAATTCAGTGGATGATAGTGTGATATTATAATTTCATAATAAGAGAGGTTAAATCAGCCGTGAGATTAACCCTGGCACACACTTGTCCGTGTATTTGGCACTCTCCTTTACGAGTGAAGGATGAAAGGTGTTTGTTATCCTGTGAGTTGCTGTTTGTGGCTCAATCAAGGCAAGAAGCTTGCATCCGTGCCGTGCCTGGGCCCACCTCGTCTTTCATGTCGGCGCTGCGAAGCGTGCCACACCGAAGCAAGGAACGAATGCGCTCACACTGGCCTTATATACCAGACTTTAGGCTCAAACAGGCCCAGGCATGGTACGGATGGTCTGAAAACCACTGGTCTAGTGTGAGTGCGCCCCTTGTGAATGTCAGGATGGTCATGGTCATCATTTCTCCCGAAACTCCTTTAACATCAATTACGAAAGAACATTCATAGTCTCATTATAATAAATGTTGAACCAGCAGGTCTTTAAGGAGGAACCCAGGGCTGGGCAATTAGGTCCAAAAATCAGTCTCTAATCAGCACACAATGCCGGCTTTACAGCACAGTGGAAAAAAACTAGGATGAGTGAGGAGTGATAACTAGCAGTCAGTCTAAATGCTCTGTTGTCTCATATGTTTCTCTGGGGTCGTCAGTCCTCCTGTGGGCTCCTAAATACCAACAAAGAAGAAGAAGTCTGGGGCAATGTCTCCAGCCTCAGAGAGAGGACGACCTCTGTCTCTGGACGACTGCCGCTGTCCTGTCTGTCTGGAGATCTTCATTGAGCCTGTGACCCTGCCCTGCACACACACCTTCTGCAAGGTAACACGAACAGTGGGGCAAACTATCAGACCTTCGACAAGGTAAAACTACCAAACATTATGACCGTCTACATGGTGAAAATACTGAACAATCAGACCTTCTGCACAGTAAAACTAGCAACCAATCTGACCTGCACTGTGAAAATACCAATCAGACCTTCTACAAGGTAAATCTGCCAAACAATCAGAACTCCTATGAGGTAAAACTACCAAACAATCAGACCTTCTACAAGGTAAAACTACCAAACAATCAGAACTCCTATGAGGTAAAACTACCAAACAATCAGACCTTCTACGAGGTAAAACTACCAAACATTCTGACATTCTACACGGTAAAACTACCACAATCTGACCATCTGCGCGGTGAAAATACTGAACAATCAGACCTTCTACACAGTAAAACTAGTAAACAATCTGACCAACACGGTAAAAATACCAACCAGACCTTCTACAAGGTAAAACTGCCAAACAATCAAAGCTCCTATGAGGTAAAACTACCAAACAATCTGACTTTCTACAAGGTAAAACTAACCAACATTTTCTGTTTTGTCTTTGACACTGTCCCTTTTGTTTCTGTTGTTGTCTCATACGTTGTCTCACTGACATTGTCTCTTCGATTTTGCCTCTCTGACGTTGTCTCTGACACTGTCCCTTTTGTTGTCTCTCTGATTTTGTCTCTCTGACGTCTCTGTGATGTTGTCTCTGACATTGTCCCTCTGGCGTTGTCCCTCTGGCGTTGTCCCTCTGGCGTTGTCCCTCTGGCGTTGTCCCTCTGATGTCCTGCGTGTCCATAGGACTGCTTCCTCCAGGCTGTTGACCAGGCGTCTCTGCTCTGTCCACTGTGTCGGAGGCGGATTGCTGTTTGGTGTCGTTTGAACAACAGGAACAACACACTGATTAATCAGAAGCTTTGGACGTCCATCCAGAAGACGTTTCCTCAACAGTGTGAGAGACGCCTCAGAGCACAGGAGGGGGCAGGGCCAGACAACCCTGAAGGGACAGGAACGGGGATCTTTGAGGATGACCCAGGAGGTACGTGTGGTGGGGATTAAGATGTTGTTTCTTTTTGTCCACATTGGAGGGAGGAGATGACGTTAGTCAGCATGTCCATTATCATTAACCACACTGCTCTGAGGTGATGATGTCACAGCAGTCTGATTGGTCTGTCTGTCTGTAGTGTCGGTGTGTTTTCCCAGAGTCAGTGAACCCGGAGAGCTGAGGCAGGAGTATGAGGAGCAGGTGAGCAAGGTGAGTCGGCCCTATCCATCAACGCACCAATGAGGATGGTGAAAATGACAACAACCATAAAATTAATGATAATAATAATAATTGTGACAATGATAATTTTAATAAAAACAATAATAGAAATAATATAAATGGTAAAAATGGTAAAAATGATGAGAGTAATGATAATTTAAATAAAACAATAGTAATAATACTAATGGCAATGATAAAATAGTTCCAACAGTTATAACGATGATGACAGAATAATTTAAGTAATAATTAGGGATACACCATATTATTGGCAGTATATCAGCCAATAATAGCTTTAAAAGTTAATTATCGTATCAGCCTATAATAAAATTTACGCTGATCTGTATGGCCGATAATGTGACGTCATACACACACGCACATGCGATGATGCCAGACGTGTGCCAACAACAAACTCAGCCTGTCGGCTGTGTGGGATAAGTTTGAGGTGTGGGAACAAGACAGCAAAGTAGCTGTTTGCATCGCTTGTAAAGTGCATGTGATGGAGGAGGAGCTCGGCAACACAACTTTCAGACCACCAGTTTAATTTTGCATCTAAATAAAAGGTCACCCTGATGACAAGAAGGACTTTCTTCAGATAAAGAATGACAAAACTTTGTGCCAGGGAAAACTCATCAGCAGCCTCTACTTAAGTCGTTCGACAAAGCAAAAAAAAACAAAAAAAAAAACAGCAGCGACAACCCAAAGGTAAGAAGCTGAACAGGAAAATCATTGAATTTATAGTTCTTGATAATCAGCCTTTCAGCGTTGTGGGATATACGGGCTTCCACGGGCTAATGATGGATTTAAAGCCCCACTACATTATACCTAGCAGGCGCTTATAGCCTTACCTGAACTGCAAAACTTCGTTTCCAATCACATGGAGAAACTCCTCGTTAAAGCTGAACATATTAGCTTCACCACGGACATCAAGTGTCCGTCCTGTTAGCATGTTGAGCCTCACTGCCCCATTGGATAGATGAGGATTCACTCTGTCCTACACTCACAGGAGTGCTCACTCAGCAGCTGTGTTTCAGCCGCTTTTGCTAACATGTTTGGGGTATGGAAAATAGAGAAAAAGAATGTGCATGTTGTGCTACATGACAGTGCGCAAAACATGACAAAAGCAACGATGGACTTCTTTTTTTTTTTTTTAAGATTTATGTTTGGGCATTTTTGTGCCTTTATTAGATAGAGGAGGACAGTGGATAGAGTCGGAAACAGGGTCAAGAGTGGGGGAGAGACATGCGGTAAGGGGCCTCAGGCCGGATTCGAACCTGGGGTGTCTGCATACATGGGGAGCACCTTTAACCACTAGGCCACCTGCTCCCTGCAACGATGGACTTCTGCGTGCCAATCCTCCCATTCATGGCATACACTTTGCAGGTGTCCTGTCTCCAGCACTGGAGATGTGGGTGTCACTGTGTTGTTCCAGAGCTGTTTACAGTGAAGTAAGTTAGTTTGTGCTGTTTAAAGCAGAATCAGGAGAACTACTTCAGTTGCAGTTTTATTTCTGTTGCTCATCTTGAGTCTCAAAAATTTAAAAGCATTTTTAAGCTCTGAACTATAGCTAGATTTTTTTGCATTTTAAGAATCGGTCTTTTGTTGTTGTTGTTATTCGAAACACTTTGTCAGGAGTATCTCGGGGAGCCATCCTGCAAACTGGCTGAGTAATAAGGAGAATTGGTCTAAATGTATAAGCTGTTTCTTTTTAGCACTGTGGAGCTCAGTGTCAGCAGGTTATTTTGCTGCTGTTTATTGCCCTCAAAGTTGAAGATGACTTTAGCTGTACTGTTAAAAATACTTGTAGCATGTAATACACATGTAACCCAAAGACTTTTCTGATTAAAATCAAATGTTTTGTCTGTTTCTAAAATAAATAGACTACCAGTATTTTTAAAAATATATATATTTTCAGTACAGGATGGAATTGGTGTTTTTTTTACAATGGAAAAAAATGTAATTAAATATGGGTATCGGTATTGGCCAAAATGAGTTTTAAAATACCGGATACTGGCAAAAATCCAGTATCGTCCCTAGTAATAACGATAATTAGAGCCACCGCGTTAACAGAATCTACTATTAAACAAGGAATTCTGCTGAAATTGACTTAGTTTGACAGAAATGTTGTTTTCGTGAGAGAGGATCGTTTATTTTAGGAGAATATTGTGGGGGAGGGGATTATTAATGGGTAACACAACCTGGTCCTCACTCCACAAACAGTCCTCCGCCCCCCTCCTAAACAGTACAATCACATGAAAGCACGATGTAGCTCATCACGGGGCTGTACAGTGCGACTACCTTCTACTAGAAAACTGCTCCTGATTAGGAGTGTTTTTTTCCTCATCATGCCAGAGAGTCATAGAGGTAGTGAGTTTTCTCTGTGACAGGTACACAGCTGTGACCTCAGGCTAACTTGAAGACCTGCTGACCCCTCGAAGGCTTCATATACTCGAAATTTTACGAACACCTGTAGGCTGTACGATGTAACATATGACTATCAATTAGGTGAATAATTCCTCCCATTAATACTGTAGTTCATTTTGATTGGTTAACGAGCAAATGTATGTCTTAAACTTTGCGGTCCGATATGAGGCAGACAGAGAGACGGCGAGGTGGAGAGATATGAGGAGACTGTTACAGTTAGGAGGTGAACAATGCAGCATCACACTGCATGGACTGTTACAGACTGAGAGTAAAGAAAAGTTTAGCTAACAGGTGTGCTTCTAACCATTTAACTTAACTGTTACCTTCTTATTAGGTTACCATCACTCCACTGCTTGAGTGAACAGAAGGGTTTTTTCATTTACATGAAAAAAAAAATCAGTCAGGACCCAGTGTAATTATGGAAGTATTCAAAACCCCCCAATTTTTTAAAGAATGTCTTAAAATATTGGAAGTACTTGACTGTTACACTGATTATCATTAGTTTATATCCAAACTGTGGCTCGAGGGCCAACTGTGGCCTTTCAATAAATGTAAAAAATTTAAGGTTATTTCTGTTTAATTCAACATTTTTTCCCTTACATAAACAGAACACTCTCTCTGATGGTGAAATTAATGTAAAGGTTAAAAAAGGAATTCCAAAAAATTAAGATGGAAAAAATGGAATTTGGCAAAAGATAAAACCGATTTCATAGGGCCCTAGATAATGTAGTAACAATGGTTATAATAACAGGGATGATAATCACCAAGTCTTCTGTTTAATGGAAATATATCTTTGAAGTTTGTTGGTGTTGTCTTGTTGTCATGGTTACTCCATCAGCTGACAGCAGAGAGGCGGGCTCTGGAGGAGGAGGAGAGGAGGGCGAGTGAGGAGTTAATTCAGAAGCTGCTGGCTGAGGAGGAGGAGGAGCTGCAGGAGGAGACGAAGAGGAGGGAGGAAGACGAGAGGCTGGCCAGACAGCTCAGTACCCAGCTGGTTAGTGTGACTCCACCCCAATCTTATGACCATTCCATGTTCACCATATCCACATGTTAGTCCATCTGTCTGCAGAACTCCATGGTCTCTCCTGGAGATTCTCGTCCTGCTGACATCACACCGGCCAAGAAGAAGAAGAAGGAAGCGTGTTCAGGACAGATCGAGAAGTAAGAGATGGAGGATTCATGCTGACATCATCATTGATCTGATCAATAAATCATCACCTATCTGATCAATAAATCATCACCTATCTGATCAATAAATCATCACCGATCTGATCAATAAATCATCACCGATCTGATCAATAAATCATCCCCTATCTGATCAATAAATCCCAGATCTTATCAATAAATCATCACCGATCTGATCAATAAATCATCACCTATCTGATCAATAAATCATCGCCTATGATCAATAAATTATTACTGATCTGATCAATAAATCATCACCGATCTGATCAAGAAATTCTCAGATTAAGACTATAGCAGACTAAAGACTGGTCCAGGTCTAAGCCAGTCTATGATCTAGATCTAGAGATAATCTGGTGTCTGACCATGGAGATCTTGGCCAGGATTTAAATCACTAATATTAGAATTAAAGACTATAGAGAATGATGACTGTGGTGTTGTGGACTGTTGTAGACTCTGATGTTGATGATTCTGTCTCCTTTTTTTAGGTTCTTGTCCCCATGGCCGTCTAGAAGCAGCTCTTCAGTCTGCAGTTTTACAGCCAACAAGGTCTGTTTCAGCGTCAGGATGTCATGAGGATCTCATTTTTCACCCAGAGACATCACTAGTAGATCCACAATAAAGACTAATTTTCTTTGATGTTGCTACTGTAGACAGCCTCTCTCTCAGCATTGATGTAGACCACCCCTCCCTAAAATATCATTGGTCTAGATCACCCCTCTCTAAGATACCATTGGTCTAGACCACCCTTCTCTAAGATACCATTGGTCTAAACCAGCCCTCTCTTAAAACGAAAAGGTCAAGACCACCCCTCTCTAAAAAAAACCCTCGGTCTAGACAACACTTCTCTTTAAAAGAAAAGGTCTAGACCACCCCGCTCTTAAAAGGAAAAGGTCTAGACCACCCCTTTATAATGGTATTGGTCTAGATCAGCCCTCTCTAACCTGCAATTTCCACATAGGACGACTGCACCGCGCACCAAAGTGCCGTGGGTTTGGTCTGACTAAAGGTGAGCGACCTCGCCCACTGGAAGCGAGTCTAGAGCGCTGCGGTGCGCAGCCCTAATCAACAGGAAGAGGCCACTGGAGAACTGCAAGTTCACTCAGGAATAGCATGGCAGCAGTGGACTATTTTTACCTTTGGGGCTTAATTTATCATCCTTTCCAGTCTAAGTCCATGATATTATTGCTTCCTACATTGGGTGATTACATAAGGAAGTTAAAGGTTAAGGAATTGTGATTTTATGCAAAATTCTTTGCCAAAATATCCCCAAAAGTGCACTTTTCCTCGTCAGTGGCGCCGTTGTAGCTCTGTGACCCACTGACCTCTCGGTGACCCTTTGCTCTCACTGCAGGATGAGATGTAATGTTGAAACAGCGATGATTTACGATCGGGAGTCTGTGCATTGTGTAGCTTTTTGAAAGAACCGGATTTTCTACACTTATGACTTCCTTTTCTGGAGCTTTCTGATCAACGGGTATTGATGCAGTTTGACAGTGGCCAGAACTGAAAATAGACCTGCAGCGTATCTCGAACGAAGCAAAGTGTCAGTCAGAGCACCGGCTGTGGAAATGCTCAGATAGACTACAGAGGGAGCTCTGTAGTATGACTCACCGGCAATGCAGTGCATTCGCTGTATGTGGGAATTGGCGATAAGAAAGCATTGGTCTAGACCTCCCCTCTCTAAAAAAGCAATGGTCTAGACCAGCCTTCTTTTAGATCGCATTGGTCTAGACCGCCCCTTTCCAAGGTGGTGTCAGTGTAGACCACTCCTCTCCGAGATGGTGCCGGTGTAGACCACCCCTCTCTGGAGTTGTGTTAGTGTTGGCCACCCCTCTCTAAAAAAAAGCAAAGGTATAGACCACCCCTCTCTGAGATGGTGCCGGTGTAGACCACCCCTCTCTGAGATGGTGCCGGTGGAGACCACCCCTCTCTAAGATGGTGCCGGTGTAAACAGGTCATTGGCTACATTCAGACGAGGGCTGGCTTTTTCTTATACAGGCACTTTTTAAGGCCGATTTGTTGGGGAAAAAAAACTAAAGAAATTGAATAAATGGTCTCATTGACATATTTTAAAACATTTTAATTTTCTTTCAAATGTATCTAATTTTTTGGCTCCAACAGTGAGATGAGTCCTCTTTGTCACAGCCAGCCACAAGGGACGATTGAAATCTTTTAGATGGATTTGCTTGAAGCCAAAAGTTGACATAGAAAGTTGCAGTTTTATCAGGAATTGACAAATTTGTGTTTCTCATGCATCATATTTCCTTGTAATGGCTGACACATGGTTTACTGAAACAAAACTGGGTGAGACAGGAAGTCAGCTTGATGAACCTTTCAATTTCACTTGGTTTTGGAATTATTTTAATAGCTGTTGGGAGCTTATTTTAAAAAAGAATACCATAACAGAACTTTTCCTCTGCACATCTTCTGGATTTGGAATTTGTTGATGCTCTGGGGGCCGGATGGAAGGATGCGGGGAGCCTGATGTCTCCCTCAGGCCGCCAGTTGATGGTCACTGGTGTAGACCATGAATTGTAGGGTCCCAGGCCGGGCTAGGCTTGCTGGTTATCTTCATGCTAAGTTAACGTAGCTTCTGTTTTCCAGGAAAACATCCTCCTACCTAAACGTGATGCTTCTCCACCTCCAGTCTCTATTACCTCTCCATCGTCCTATGAGGAGGAGCAGCTCCTCAGGGGTCACATGACCCCAGAAGTCAGTGGTCTGTGTGCGAAGAGAAAGAGCTGGGAGACTCCAGAGGAGGAAGAGGACGAGGTGACATCCTCCAAAAGACCCTGCTGTTCCTCCTCCTCTGGGCCAGAGGTCCAAAGGGAGGAGGAGCTTCTGAGCAGACGGCAGCAGGAGGAAGAGGACCGACGGCTGGCTCTGATTCTGCAGAAGGAGCTGGACCAGGAGGAGAGACTGAGGGCCACAGACCGACGGAAAGGATCCTCTGACGCCTACCTCCTGCGCCAGACCAGCAAGAGCACAGAGGAGGTCTGCAGGAGGCCCAGGAACACCTCCTCCTCCTCATCATCATCATCGTCCTCTGCTGGTCCTGCTAAGACTAACTCCTCCTCCTCTGCATCTTCATCCAGCAGGGGGAGCAAACAGAAAACACTGACAGAGATGTTCTCCAGCCTCAACAACTAATGACTGTCTCTGATGGCTGTGTCCCTAAACACAAGCTACAAACCACGGACTGCTACAGACTAAAGACTTAATACTACTACAGACCATCACATACTAAAGCCTAAATACTACTACAGACTAAAGACCCTCATGCTACAGTCTACATACTAGATACTAGATACCCACATGCCATAGACTGGATCGGACTACTCAAACATATGCTGCTACATAAGTTCAGCTGAGGTTCATCTACCCTGGAGGGTAAAGAAATGGGATGGAGGGTTGTCTTTCCTTCCTACTGTCCCTAATCAGCCACATCATCATTTGGTCTATGCTGCTTTCTAGATTTGATAATTTACCATGATGTCAGGTGGTAGACTAACCACGGGCTACCTGAGGGAGAGTCCAGGATATATGGGCATATTAGAATAGAACCAACCTTGTTTAGAAGAACATGGTTTATTCATGATCTACATTACCCACAATCCTAGAGTGCTACAGCGACGTCCCTGATTGGCCAGACCCACCTGTAGTCCTGAACCTCCCTGGTTTGATCCAGTAGTACAGGTAGAAGAGGATCTAACATCTGGGTCTGTTTACTGATAGTGACTGTTGCGGGAGGGTTAGGGCTTGGACCACATACTCAGCATGAGGACATGTTTACGATGTGGCTAAGGACACAGCCTTCATGTTACCATGGAAACATTCCATGGTGTGACCATGGTTACAGGAGAAGGATGTGGATGCTGTTGGAGACGAACTCAGAGTGCTGTTTTAAACAGATTTACACAAAATGACTCAGGGTGGACTAATCAAACATCATCAGTGATGTCATCATCACTTCATCTAATCACTGTAGAGCTCTCAAATACCAACTGTACCACAGAAATAAACATGTTAACAGCCGTCTGAGTCTCTGTAGATCATTTCTCTCTTCATTAGGACTAGAAAGGCTAGAACATCATCAGATCTAAAAGTCTACACTATTAGTATGATGGTTGGACGTTTGATTAATGGAAGGTGGATGTTTGATAAATGGATGGTTGGATGGATGAATAATGGATTGTTGGATGTTTAAATAATGGATGGTTGGATGTTTGATTAATGGATTGATGATCAGTGGATGGTTGGATGATTAATGGATGGCTGATTAATGGATTGTTGGATGTTTAATTAATGGATGGTTTGATGTTTGATTAATGGATGGATGAATAATGGACAGTTCAATGATTAGTGGATGGTTGGATGATTGATGAATGGATGATTAGTGGATGGAAGGATGATTAGTGGATAGTTGGATGATTAGTGGATGGCTGTATGGATGATTAATGGAAGGTTGGATTAGTGGATGGATGGATAGATGATTGGTGGATAGTTGGATGGATTATTTATGGATGATTAGTGGATGGTTGGATGATTAATGAATGTTTGGATGGATGATTAGTGGATGGTTGGATGATTAATGGATGTTTGGATGGATGATTAGTTGATGGTTGGATGAATGAGTGATGGATGGTTGGATTTTATTTTTTTTCAGCACACTGTCCATTGTGACACATCACCTCACCCGTTCCATTTGAAGGATTCACAGAAAACTGTAATGACCAGGAACTTTACAGTTATAATTTATTTAATTGTCATTATTACTGTCATCATTATAGTAATGATAATAGTTTTGTTGATTTATAATAAGTCACTGATAATCATTATAAGCAGTAGTATTTATGTATACTATTGTAGTGTCAGTATAAACATATTTAATATGGCCTACTATAATTATTGTCCTTGTTTCTTTCTTTAAATATTGTCATTCTACTTCCTCTCTGTTAAACCACCCGATCATCAGAATCAGCTGACAGCACATCACTGTCTGTGGTTTCCCATGAGGCTTTGCTGCCATTGAGTCACTCTGACATCTAAACAGATTTTAGTTAAAACAATTTAGCATCTGTGGCATGGTGAACTTTGAACTTCCTACAACCAACATTCAGAAACTTGTGATTTAAACTGAAATTGACATCCTTCCCACAGTGCTATGTAGCTTAGCCTCAGTGTAGGTGTCAGGCTTCTCTAAAAATAACAAGAGCAAAGTTCTCTAAAACTAAAAACAACCTTTTTTGAAGCTGAGATGAACACTGACACATTTCCTGTGACACAGAATGTTGTAGAATCTCCAGTTTCAGCAGAGTAACCTTCAGTCTCATTCATACCTGCGAAATGTAATGTTGTAGCAACTCCAGACTCAGCAGAGTAACCTTCACTCTCATTCGTACCTGTGGGATGAAATGTTTCCCATAGTGCATTGGTATTAGTTTTTTCCTTCTTATTGATATTTTTTCACTTTCAAGACCATTTCTGGACCTTTCTCCTACTAGCTTTACTGTAGTCTTTATGTTGACATCATAATGTTTGATTATTGTAATGGTTCTAGTAGAGTATGTTTTCCATGCTTCTACAGTTTGATTGACCTGATCAGTGCCACAGTGTTTATTGATCAGATCAATGCCATGGCGCTGATTGATCTGATCAATGCCACAGCGTTAATTGACCTGATCAATGCCACGGCGTTGATTGATCAGATCAATGCCACGGCGCTGATTGATCCGATCAATGCCATGGCGTTAATTGATCAGATCAATGCCACGGCGCTGATTGATCCGATCAATGCCACGGCGTTGATTGACCTGATCAATGGCACGGCGTTGATTGACCTGATCAATGGCACGGCGTTGATTGACCTGATCAATGCCACGGCAATTATTGATCTGATCAATGCCACGGTGCAAATGCCTTGACTTTTATTGATCTCTTTTTTTTCTGATTTTTATTGATCTGTATTTTCTTTCTGAGCCTCACAGACACACGCTGACATCATCTGTGGTTAAACACACGTTCATGCTGTAAACATGAGAAAAGGTGACTCGTCGTCACAGGACTTCCTGTTTCTTTCTATGGAGGAGGCGTGTCTAATGTCAGAGAATAAAGGTCTGATGCCGTGGCGAACGTTAGAGTCAGTCAGCAGCCTTGAGGGTGAGTATCACACACAGACAGCAATGATAGGGTTGACACATGCTCACATGTTTCTACAGTGTTTATTCTTAGTCTCAATTTTCCTGAACCTCACTCTGATTTAATCTGAGACAGCCTTTAATCTCTTATCTCCTGTCTGTGATTTCTCATGAGTCTCTGAACAACCAGCCGTCTGCCACTCTTTCTGCTTATTAACCAGCAAAATTAATGATTGAGATTTGACTGAATCTTAGATAGAGTATCATCAGATGGTTTGAGAGCTGCCACCATGGACATAGGAGTTTGTGCTTCAATGACGAAGGAGTTACAAGGTTGAGGCATTACCACTTTTTGAGTATTTTTACTGGTTTGACAATGATCATCAAGATCTAGGTGATCTGACCCTGCAGCCCTGATCGAGGTACACCTGACCCTGCAGCCCTGATCTGAGTACACCTGACCATGGAGCCCTGATCTTGGTACACCTGACCCTGCAGCCCTGATCTAGGTACACCTGACCTTGCAGCCCTGATCTAGGTACACCTGACCCTGAAGCCCTAATCTGAGTACACTGACCATGGAGCCCTGATCTGAGTACACCTGACCCTGGATCCCTGATCTTGGTACACCTGACCCTGCAGCCCTGATCTGGATACACCTGACCCTGCAGCCCTGATCTAGGTACACCTCACCCTGAAGCCCTAATCTGAGTACAGTGACCATGAAGCCCTGATCTGAGTACACCTGACCCTGGAGCCCTGATCTTGGTACACTTGACCCTGCAGCCCTGATCTAGGTACACCTGACCCTGCAGCCCTGATCTAGCTAGACCTGACCATGGAGCCCTGATCTGAGTACACCTGACCCTGGAGCCCTGATCTGAGTACAACTGACCCTGAAGCCCTGACCAAGGTACACCTGACCATGGGGCTCTGATCAAGGTACACCTGACCCTGCCACCCCAATCTAGTTACACCTGACCCCAGAGCCCTGATCTTGGAACACTTGACCCAGCAGTCCTGATCTAGGTAGACCTGACCATGGAGCCCTGATCTGAGTAGACCTGACCATGGGGCCCTGATCTGAGTACACCTGACCATGGGGCTCTGAGTACACTTGACAATGGGGCCCTGATCTGAGTACACCTGACCATGGGACCCTGATCTGAGTACATCTGACTATGCAGCCCTGATCTAAGTACACCTGACCACGGAGCCCTTATTTGAATACACCTGAACCTGTTGCCCTGATGTGAGGTACACTTGACCATGGGGCCCTGATCTAAGACAACTGACCATGCAGCCCAGATCTAAGTATGCCTGACCATGGGACCCTGATCTGAGTACAACTGACTATGGGGCCCTGATATGAGTACAACTTACCATGGGACCCTGATCTGAGTACAACTGACTATGCAGCCCTGATCTGAGAACACCTGACCATGGGGCCCTGATCTGAGGTACACATGACCAAGATAATTCTGATTCTTGCCTGTGGAGGAGGCCTGAGACTGATTCCTGTCGACTTGAGTACAGGGTCTAAGAGTCCTCTCTTAGTGTCCTGTCTCCTTAAAACCCTGGTTTACTCTCACAGGGGCCATTTACAGCTGTAGCAGTAGGTAGATGTGGAGGTGGGTAGAGGGTTGATGTTGATGTCTCTGAAATATCAAAAATGTGTTTTTTTTACTTTTATTTAAACATTGTAACATCATGCAAACATTATGCAAACACCTTGCTAACCAGCTGTCTGCTTACAGATGTGTGTGTCTCGGTGTGTACGGTGTGTCGGTATCTCTCTGGTTCCCCTGGCAATAGTCTGCGTGCTGTCCAACATCCTACTGCTATTTCCTGAACTGAAGATCCACTTCCTGTTGGAGGGTCATGTGACCAGAGAAGCCAGTTGGGCAACAGGACTGTGGGGGTCGGGCTTCCTTGTAAGTTTTTGAGTTGACTGTTCTTACAATGTAAAATACAAAGAAATATCATTAATATTAACAATGTTTCTCTGTTTACATCATATCTGCATTAAGGTTAATGGTGATAAATACACAGAGACATAATTAATGTTGTTTCTTGTTTAACGTCATATCAGAAGAAAAATGATTGCTGATTTGGTTTTAGGTTCTCCTCGGAGCACGAGTATTTGTTCAGAACAGCAACACCAGAGGATGCTGTGCCTTCAGGACCAAGGTAAGTTAACGATAAACCAGAAACTAAAGATGAGGGGAATATCTGACAGTTTTTGTTCAGTGAAAATGTGTTTTCAAACATCTTCATCATTTTGGTCCTCAGTTTTTTTTTATTATCTATGGTCAGTTAGCCAGGAAGGTTCTGTCTGATCAGATGAGCTCTGAGGAAGAATCTCCCTATGGAAGAGTGGAGAAAAGCCGATATATAGTATCTGGTGTCAAAAACATGGATGATTACAGACATGAGGTCAGTTTCAGCTGATTTTAACATGATCTTGTGGTCTGAAGCATCGTGCCCTCTGAGGACATGATGCTTCAGACCACAAGACCTCAAGGATGCCAGGGATCAAACATTTTCAGGAGCAAAACATGGACAATCAAAACCATTAAGTTACTGTAGTATACTGTGTTAGCAGTAATCTAGTCATTAAAACATAAAGGTAGAATTATGCAAAACAAGAGCTGACCTTTGTGTAACCTAGGTGTGTTCTGTGTGTGTCCCAGGCTTTTACAGCTGTGTCCTTTTGTGTCCCAGGTGTTACAGGTGTGTCCTTGTGTGTCCGGGATTTTACAGGTGTGTCCTTGTGTGTCCCTGGATTTTACAGGTGTGTCCTTGTGTGTCCCAGGATTTTACAGGTGTGTCCTTGTGTGTCCCGGGTGTTACAGATGTGTCCTCGTTTGTTCCAGGTGTAACAGGTGTGTCCTTGTGTGTCCCGGGTGTTACAGATGTGTCCTCGTTTGTTCCAGGTGTAACAGGTGTGTCCTTGTGTGTCCCAGGTGTTACAGGTGTGTCCTTGTGTGTTACAGGTGTGTCCTTGTGTGTCCCAGGTGTTACAGGTGTTTCTCAGGTGTTACAGATGTGTCCTAATGAGACCCAGGTGTTGCAGGTGTGTCCTTGTGTGTCCCAGATGTTACAGGTGTGTCCTAATGAGACTCATGTGTTACAGGTGTGTCCTTGTGTGTCTCAGGTGTTACAGGTGTGTCCTTGTTTTTCCCTGGTCTTACAGGTGTGTCCTTGTGTGTCCCAGGTCTTACAGGTGTGTCCTTGTGTGTACCAGGTGTAACAGGTGTTATCCTAGGTGTAACAGGTGTGTCTCTTTACTTTACAGGCATGTCCTAATGAGACCCAGGTGTGACAGGTGTTTCTTTGAATGTCTCAGATGTTTCAGGTGTCTCTGTGTTTCTGTGTCCAGATGCTATCCCAGGTGATTGTCTCAGGGGCTTGCGTGTTGGCGGCGGCATTCTGTTGTCTCGTCAGCCTCACTGGTCTCTCTCAGGGCCCTCTGTGTCGCTACAACTCCACCTCTGGGTACAGTTGGGGGGTCCCTTTGCAGCCACATCCAGACAGGTAAGAAAAGCATGATATACCATTAGCCACTTTATTAGTTACCCCTCCTCTTCATCTGCCCACAATTACAATTACCATCAATCATGTGGCAGAAACCATTGATGTGGACATGTAGATATGGTGAGGACGACGTGCTGAAAGTCATAGAGACAGAGAGGTGATTTCTTGAATGTAGCATGGTTGTTGGTGGCAGATGAAGAGGACATCTAGGCCATCACAACAATCTATAGAGTTTTCAGAGAGCCGAGAGGGACAGAGGGAGTCTCCAGAGAGCATCCGTTCATTCTATTAAAATGCTTTCGACAAGGCAGAGGAGAACAAACCAGTGGTAGTAGATAGTCAGGGACACAACACCAAAAGCGACCAGGCACAAGTGGGAGAAGACCACCTTGCTAGGCTGAGTGGAACACTCAGCTAAAGGATGGGACGGGAAGGAGAGGAGATGAGACATGACAGGACGAGACAGGAATGGTACAAGATGGGACTTAAAGAAATGAAACAAAACAAGATGAGACAAGATGGGACAGGACTGGACGGGACAGGATAAGACAAGACCAGACAAGACTAGACAAGATGGAACAGGCCAGGGCATGACTGCGGAATACAGGACAGGATTAGACAAGATGGAACAAGATGAAACAGGTTCAAATGTCTCCAACAAGGCAAAGGAGAATGAGCAGACCGTAAGCTGATGGTCAGGGACACAATTCCAAAAGCCACTGGATACAACCGGCAAAAGACCACCTTGCAAGGCTGAGCAGGACACTCAGCTTAAGGACAGGATGAAACAAGACAGGAAGGGATTGGACAAGAAGAGACAGGACAAGACGGGATATGATGACACAGGACGAGATGAGATGAAACGGGACAAGGCTTGACCAAAAAAGACGGGATGGGACGAGAAGACATGGAATGAGACGGGACGTGATAAGAGGGGAAGAGACTGGACAGGATGAAATGAGACAAACAGGATAAGATGAGACCGGACGGGATGGGCCAAAACAGGAAAGGATTAGACTAGACTTGACAGGACGGAACAAGGGGCAACAAGACAGGACAGGATTATATGAGATGAAAAGGGATAAGACAAGAAGGGACAAGACTAGGGGGGATAAGGGAAGAAGAAAAAGAGCAAGACAAAGCAAGATGAGAAGGTTGGGGTGGGACAGCACCAGACAAGACAGGATGGGATGAGACGAGATGGAAGGGATTCATGGGATGGGATGGGAAAGGATGGAAGGAAGAGGAGGGACAGGATAGAATGAGACGAGACAAAACAAGATGAGACAAGAAGAAACAAGACTAGACGAGATGAGACACATTGAGACGAGACAAAATTAGACAATATGAGACACAATGAGACAAGATGAAACAATATGAGACACAATGAGCTGAGACAATTTGAGAAAAGAGACAAACTTTGGCTCTTTGGTTGAGATAGGATTTGACACTGTCTCAAAGAAGACTTTCATGAGTTGAGGTCAGTCTTCTGAAGGATCTGAGACCTACTGTCCTTGGTTACTCGATCAGCTGAGACACAAAAGTGTAGGGTTGGGTATTGCTAAGAACCTCACGATTCAATTCGATTCGATTCTTTAGGTTGCAATTCTATTCGATATCGATTCAGTATTGTTTAAATGCTTTGATGTTGATTCAGTAATAAGTAGAAATACACAAATGACCTGTTGACAATTTTTAATAATTGTTTTCATGCCCATGTGAACATATGTGGTAGGTCACCTCAAATTTTTTAGCAATAAAACATCTGAAAATAAAAATTTGCACAATAGTAACTTATTTGTGCATAAGGAGTACAAAAGTAAAAAACATGCCAGTTCTGTATAAACACTAAAAAAGTAAAGTGCATGTAAACTTTTATAATATTTCCTTCCTCTTTAAAATTGTGATAAACCTCACATAACATGGTTATGGTTGGTTGTTGATTGGTTTAGTTTGGCCTCCGTCCATACAACACGAATCACACGCACAGTGACCCCCACTGGCCAGGAGGTGAATTGATTCAGAGGATTTGCTGAATCAATATTGAATTGAGGGGAGAAATATTGCGATGCATCGATTAATCGATATTTTTACCCACCCCTACAAAAGTGCATGGGACATCCTCCACTATAATCACCATTAGACCCTGTCATAGTAGATCCTGATTCTAAGTCCTGATCCATCTAAACATCCTTCACTTAGGTGGGAAATCTCTCGATGCTTCAACCTTTAAAGATTATGTGGAAAGAGATTTCCTCACACCTGTCACATACGCTGCACCTGAAACCAGCAGACAGGCTACAGAAGACCACAGCAGGTGCCAGTCTGATCAGCTTAGGACAGCAAACAGAGGCTACAGTTCACAGGATCACCAGAGGAGGACAGTAGAAGACTAGAATCAGGTTTTCCGGTCTGATTAGTCTGGCAGGCCTGTAGATTCATCATGGACGTGCAGCAAATGTGATGTTATCATGTCAACAAGGACCAGAATGTCTGAGAAATAGTTCAAGACTATGAGGAATCTACAGTGAAGAACCTCTGGGGGGTCCAACAGGAAACAGTCTAGGTGTCCCTAATAAAGTGGCCAGTAGGTGTACAGAGCTCTCTCTCTCTCTTTCAGTCATGCAGGTTACCTTTATAATAGCTCTCTGTGGTCCGGCGTTTGTCTCGAGCCCAGCGGCGTGGTTCAGTGGAATCTGGTTCTGTTTGGTGTGATGGGGGGTGCCAGTGGGCTGCAGGTCCTTCTCTGTCTAGCCAACGTCTTCAACTCCCTGCTTGGCCTGATCCTGGGACCTGGGGTCTGCAAGAACCAGGTCAGTGATTGGCCCCTGCTATAAGGGTCAGACCCAGGCTTGGATCACCAGGAAGAAGGGTTAAGACCTGATATAAGGGTTCAGACCAGGTTTAAGGGATCAGACAAAGTCCAACGATTCAGACCAGGTTTAGGGATTAAGACCAGGTACGAGTGCTAAGAGCAGGTATAAGGGTTAAGATCACGTTAATGGGCACAGATCAAGTTTAGAGATTCGGATCGGGATTTAAGGGTTCAGACCAAGTCCAGGCATTGGGTTCAGGTTTAAGGAATAAGACCAGTTTGAAAGATCCAGACCAGGTTTATAGGTTCAGACCAGATGTAAGGGTTCAGACAAGGTCTAAGGGATCAGACCAGGATTAAGGGTTAAGACCAGATCAGAGGTTTCACACCAGGTACGAGGGTTCAGACCAGGTCCGTTCATACAAGTTTTAAGGATTAAGATCAGGTCCACTGTTTCAGACCATGTTAAAGAATTTAGACCAAGTTTAAGAGATTAGACCAGGTCCAAGGATTCAGACATGGCCTAAATGTTCAAACCAGGTCCAATGGTTCAGACCAGGTCCAAGGTTGAAGACTAGGTCAAGGATTTAGACCATATCCAAGGGTTCAGACTAGGTTCAAGAGTTCAGACAAGATGTAAGGGCTCAGACTAAGATCAAAGATTCAATAGAGGCTTAAGGATTAAGACCAGGTTTTAGAGTTCAGACCAGGTCCAAGGGTTCAGACTAGATTTAAGGGTTCAGACCAGGTTAAGGGATCAGACCAGTTGTAAGAGTTAAGACCATGTCCAAGGGTTAAGACCAGCTTTAAGAGTTCAGACAAGGTTTAAGGATTAAAACCAGGGTCAAGGGTTAAGACAAGGTTTAAGGGGTGAGACCAGATTTAAGGAGTGAGACCAGGTCAAATGGTTCAGACAAGGTTTAAAGATCAAGACAATGTCCAAGGGTTTTTTACAGGTTAAAGGGTAAAGGCCAGGTTCTAGGCTTCATACCAGGCTCCAGGTTAAAGACCAGCTTTGAGGATTGGGACCAGGTTTAATGGCTTAGACAGGTCTAAGGTTTTAGACATGGTTAAAGGGTTTAAGGCTGGTTTAAAGGGCTTCGGCTGGGTTAAATGGACCAGGTTTTAGGATTAAGACCAGGTGTAATGGTTTGGACAAGGTATAATGGCTTAGACACATGGTTTAGGGTTTAAATCAGGTTTAGGGTTTAGATCAGGTTTAATGGCTTAGACGTGGTTTAGGGTTTAGATCAGGTTTAATGGCATAGACATGGTTTAGGGTTTAGATCAGGTTTAATGGCTTAGAGACATGGTTTAGGGTTTAGATCAGGTTTAATGGCATAGACATGGTTTGGGTTTAAATCAAGTTTAATGGCTTAGACATGGTTTAGGATTTCGGCCAGGTGTAAGGGTTTAGACTGGGTTTAAGGGTTTTGACCATGTTTAAGGGTTTACACCAGGTTAAAGAGTTTGGACCAGGTTTAGGGTTTTGGACTGGGTTTAAGTTTTTAGACCAGGTTTATGGGTTTAGACTGGGTTGAAGGGTTTAGACCAGGTTTAAGGGTTTTTTTTACTGGGTTTAAGGGTTTGACCAGAATTAAAGGTTTTTACTGGGTTGAAGGGTTTACACCAGGTTTAAGGGTTAAGACCAGGTTTAAGGGTTTTTTACTGGGTTAAAGGCTTTAGATTAGAATTAGAGGTTTTTACTGGGTTGAAGGGTTTAGACCAGGTATAAGGGTTTTTTATTTTTACTGGGTTGAAGGGTTTAGACCAGGTTGAAGGGTTTTTTTTTATTTTTACTGGGTTTAAGGGTTTAGACCAGGTTAAATGGCTAAGAGACATGGCTTAGGGTTTAGATCAGGTTTAATGGCATAGACATGGTTTAGGGTTTAGATCAGGTTTAATGGCATAGACATAGTTTAGGGTTTAGATCAGGTTTAATGGCATAGACATGGTTTGGGTTTAAATCAAGTTTAATGGCTTAGACATGGTTTAGGGTTTAGATCAGGTTTAATGGCTTAGAGACATGGTTTAGGGTTTAGAACAGGTTTAATGGCATAGACATGGTTTGGGTTTAAATCAAGTTTAATGGCTTAGACATGGTTTGGGATTTCGACCAGGTGTAAGAGTTTAGACTGGGTTTAAGGGTTTTGACCAGGTTTAAGGGTTTACACCAGGTTAAAGAGTTTGGACCAGGTTTAGGGTTTTGGACTGGGTTTAAGTTTTTAGACCAGGTTTATGGGTTTAGACTGGGTTGAAGGGTTTAGACCAGGTTTAAGGGTTAAGACCAGGTTTAAGGGTTTTTTACTGGGTTAAAGGCTTTAGATTAGAGTTAGAGGTTTTTACTGGGTTGAAGGGTTTAGACCAGGTATAAGGGTTTTTTATTTTTACTGGGTTGAAGGGTTTAGACCAGGTTGAAGGGTTTTTTTTATTTTTACTGGGTTTAAGGGTTTAGACCAGGTTAAATGGCTTAGAGACATGGTTTAGGGTTTAGATCAGGTTTAATGGCTTAGAGACATGGTTTAGGGTTTAGATCAGGTTTAATGGCATATACATGGTTTAGGGTTTAGATCAGGTTTAATGGCATAGACATGGTTTAGGGTTTAGATCAGGTTTAATGGCATAGACATGGTTTGGGTTTAAATCAAGTTTAATGGCTTAGACATGGTTTAGGGTTTAGATCAGGTTTAATGGCTTAGAGACATGGTTTAGGGTTTAGATCAGGTTTAATGGCTTAGAGACATGGTTTAGGTTTTAGATCAGGTTTAATGGCATAGACATGGTTTGGGTTTAAATCAAGTTTAATGGCTTAGACATGGTTTAGGATTTCGGCCAGGTGTAAGGGTTTAGACTGGGTTTAAGGGTTTTGACCATGTTTAAGGGTTTACACCAGGTTAAAGAGTTTGGACCAGGTTTAGGGTTTTGGACTGGGTTTAAGTTTTTAGACCAGGTTTATGGGTTTAGACTGGGTTGAAGGGTTTAGACCAGGTTTAAGGGTTTTTTTTACTGGGTTTAAGGGTTTGACCAGAATTAAAGGTTTTTACTGGGTTGAAGGGTTTAGACCAGGTTTAAGGGTTAAGACCAGGTTTAAGGGTTTTTTACTGGGTTAAAGGCTTTAGATTAGAATTAGAGGTTTTTACTGGGTTGAAGGGTTTAGACCAGGTATAAGGGTTTTTTATTTTTACTGGGTTGAAGGGTTTAGACCAGGTTGAAGGGTTTTTTTTTTATTTTTACTGGGTTTAAGGGTTTAGACCAGGTTAAATGTTTAAGAGACATGGCTTAGGGTTTAGATCAGGTTTAATGGCATAGACATGGTTTAGGGTTTAGATCAGGTTTAATGGCATAGACATAGTTTAGGGTTTAGATCAGGTTTAATGGCATAGACATGGTTTGGGTTTAAATCAAGTTTAATGGCTTAGACATGGTTTAGGGTTTAGATCAGGTTTAATGGCTTAGAGACATGGTTTAGGGTTTAGATCAGGTTTAATGGGAAAGACATGGTTTGGGTTTAAATCAAGTTTAATGGCTTAGACATGGTTTGGGATTTCGACCAGGTGTAAGAGTTTAGACTGGGTTTAAGGGTTTTGACCAGGTTTAAGGGTTTACACCAGGTTAAAGAGTTTGGACCAGGTTTAGGGTTTTGGACTGGGTTTAAGTTTTTAGACCAGGTTTATGGGTTTAGACTGGGTTGAAGGGTTTAGACCAGGTTTAAGGTTTTTTTTTACTGGGTTTAAGGGTTTGACCAGAATTAAAGGTTTATACTGGGTTGAAGGGTTTAGACCAGGTTTAAGGGTTAAGACCAGGTTTAAGGGTTTTTTACTGGGTTAAAGGCTTTAGATTAGAGTTAGAGGTTTTTACTGGGTTGAAGGGTTTAGACCAGGTATAAGGGTTTTTTATTTTTACTGGGTTGAAGGGTTTAGACCAGGTTGAAGGGTTTTTTTTATTTTTACTGGGTTTAAGGGTTTAGACCAGGTTAAATGGCTTAGAGACATGGTTTAGGGTTTAGATCAGGTTTAATGGCTTAGAGACATGGTTTAGGGTTTAGATCAGGTTTAATGGCATATACATGGTTTAGGGTTTAGATCAGGTTTAATGGCATAGACATGGTTTAGGGTTTAGATCAGGTTTAATGGCATAGACATGGTTTGGGTTTAAATCAAGTTTAATGGCTTAGACATGGTTTAGGGTTTAGATCAGGTTTAATGGCTTAGAGACATGGTTTAGGGTTTAGATCAGGTTTAATGGCATAGAAACATGGTTTAGGGTTTAGATCAGGTTTAATGGCATAGACATGGTTTAGGGTTTAGATCAGGTTTAATGGCATAGACATAGTTTAGGGTTTAGATCAGGTTTAATGGCATAGACATGGTTTGGGTTTAAATCAAGTTTAATGGCTTAGACATGGTTTAGGGTTTAGATCAGGGAGTTTAGGACCAGGTTTAGGTTAGAGACATGGTTTAGGTTTAGATCAGGTTTAATGACTGGGTAATGGGTGGTTTAAGGGTTTAGATCAGGTTTAATGGCTAGACATGGTTTAGGGTTTAGACCAGGTTTAATGGGTTTAGAGACATGGTTTAAGGGTTTAGACCAGGTTTAATGGGTTAGAGACATGGTTTGAAGGGTTTAGACCAGGTTGAAGGGTTTTTTTTTATTTTTACTGGGTTTAAGGGTTTAGACCAGGTTAAATGGCTAAGAGACATGGCTTAGGGTTTAGATCAGGTTTAATGGCATAGACATGGTTTAGGGTTTAGATCAGGTTTAATGGCATAGACATAGTTTAGGGTTTAGATCAGGTTTAATGGCTTAGAGACATGGTTTTGGGTTTAGATCAGGTTTAATGGCATAGACATGGTTTAGGGTTTAGATCAGGTTTAATGGCATAGACATGGTTTGGGTTTAAATCAAGTTTAATGGCTTAGACATGGTTTAGGGTTTAGATCAGGTTTAATGGCTTAGACATGGTTTAGGATTTCGACCAGGTGTAAGAGTTTAGACTGGGTTTAAGGGTTTTGACCAGGTTTAAGGGTTTACACCAGGTTAAAGAGTTTGGACCAGGTTTAGGGTTTTGGACTGGGTTTAAGTTTTTAGACCAGAATTAAAGGTTTTTACTGGGTTGAAGGGTTTAGACCAGGTATAAGGGTTTTTTATTTTTACTGGGTTGAAGGGTTTAGACCAGGTTTAAGGGTTTTTTTAATTTTTAGCGGGTTTAAGGGTTTAGACCAGGTTAAATGGCTTAGAGACATGGCTTAGGGTTTAGATCAGGTTTAATGGCATAGACATGGTTTAGGGTTTAGATCAGGTTTAATGGCATAGACATAGTTTAGGGTTTAGATCAGGTTTAATGGCATAGACATGGTTTGGGTTTAAATCAAGTTTAATGGCTTAGACATGGTTTAGGGTTTAGATCAGGTTTAATGGCTTAGAGACATGGTTTAGGGTTTAGATCAGGTTTAATGGGAAAGACATGGTTTGGGTTTAAATCAAGTTTAATGGCTTAGACATGGTTTGGGATTTCGACCAGGTGTAAGAGTTTAGACTGGGTTTAAGGGTTTTGACCAGGTTTAAGGGTTTACACCAGGTTAAAGAGTTTGGACCAGGTTTAGGGTTTTGGACTGGGTTTAAGTTTTTAGACCAGGTTTATGGGTTTAGACTGGGTTGAAGGGTTTAGACCAGGTTTAAGGTTTTTTTTTACTGGGTTTAAGGGTTTGACCAGAATTAAAGGTTTATACTGGGTTGAAGGGTTTAGACCAGGTTTAAGGGTTAAGACCAGGTTTAAGGGTTTTTTACTGGGTTAAAGGCTTTAGATTAGAGTTAGAGGTTTTTACTGGGTTGAAGGGTTTAGACCAGGTATAAGGGTTTTTTATTTTTACTGGGTTGAAGGGTTTAGACCAGGTTGAAGGGTTTTTTTTATTTTTACTGGGTTTAAGGGTTTAGACCAGGTTAAATGGCTTAGAGACATGGTTTAGGGTTTAGATCAGGTTTAATGGCTTAGAGACATGGTTTAGGGTTTAGATCAGGTTTAATGGCATAGACATGGTTTAGGGTTTGGATCAGGTTTAATGGCATAGACATGGTTTGGGTTTAAATCAAGTTTAATGGCTTAGACATGGTTTAGGGTTTAGATCAGGTTTAATGGCTTAGAGACATGGTTTAGGGTTTAGATCAGGTTTAATGGCATAGAGACATGGTTTAGGGTTTAGATCAGGTTTAATGGCTTAGACATGGTTTAGGGTTTAGATCAGGTTTAATGGCTTAGACATGGTTTAGGGTTTAGATCAGGTTTAATGGCATAGACATGGTTTAGGGTTTAAATCAAGTTTAATGGCTTAGACATGGTTTAGGGTTTAGATCAGGTTTAATGGCTTAGACATTGTTTAGGATTTCGACCAGGTGTAAGAGTTTAGACTGGGTTTAAGGGTTTTGACCAGGTTTAAGGGTTTACACCAGGTTAAAGAGTTTGGACCAGGTTTAGGGTTTTGGACTGGGGTTAAGTTTTTAGACCAGGTTTATGGGTTTAGACTGGGTTGAAGGGTTTAGACCAGGTTTAAGGGTTTTTTTTACTGGGTTTAAGGGTTTGACCAGAATTAAAGGTTTTTACTGGGTTGAAGGGTTTAGACCAGGTTTAAGGGTTAAGACCAGGTTTAAGGGTTTTTTACTGGGTTAAAGGCTTTAGATTAGAGTTAGAGGTTTTTACTGGGTTGAAGGGTTTAGACCAGGTATAAGGGTTTTTTATTTTTACTGGGTTGAAGGGTTTAGACCAGGTTTAAGGGTTTTTTAATTTTTAGCGGGTTTAAGGGTTTAGACCAGGTTTAAGGGTTTTTTTTACTGGGTTGAAGGGTTTAGACCAGAATTAAAGGTTTTTACTGGGTTGAAGGATTTAGACCAGGTTTAAGGGTTTTTTTACTGGGTTGAAGGGTTTAGACCAGGTTTAAGGGTTTTTTACTGGGTTGAAGGGCTTAGACCAGAATTAAAGGTTTTTACTGGGTTGAAGGATTTAGACCAGGTTTAAGGGTTTTTTTTACTGGGTTGAAGGGTTTAGACCAGGTTTAAGGGTTTTTTACTGGGTTGAAGGGTTCAGACCAGGTTTAAGGGTTTTTTTTTTTTTTTTACTGGGTTGAAGGGTTCAGACCAGGTTTAAGGGTTTTTTTTACTGGGTTGAAGGGTTTAGACCAGGTTTAAGGGTTTTTTTACTGGGTTGAAGGGTTTAGACCAGAATTAAAGGTTTTTACTGGGTTGAAGGGTTTAGACCAGGTTTAAGGGTTTAGACCAGGTTTAAGGGTTTTTTTACTGGGTTGAAGGGTTTAGACCAGGTTTAAGGGTTTAGACCAGGTTTAAGGGTTTTGTTTTTTTTTTACTGGGTTGAAGGGTTTAGACCAGGTTTAAGGGTTTTTTACTGGGTTGAAGGGTCTAGACCAGGTTTAGTGATTAATATTTTTGATGAATTCAAAGTTAACAGATGAAGTAAATCAGATAAATTATCAATAATGCATTGATCCCCCGTTTGTGTGTTACAGGTAGTTCCTGTTTCAGTTTAAAGCCCATCAATTTCAAACAAGGAGGCAAGAAGATACTTTTATTTTGTTGGGATTCTGGACTCTGATGCACTTTATGAATGAATTTAAATTATTTTAAATTATGAAATAAATAAATATTAAACTCTAATTCTGAGTATCTTTGTTTTTTAAGGTTCCCTCTTATTTTGAAGGGTTTCTGATTGGGTGATGCTTTTACAGTGATCAATCATTCTGATTATCAGTAGCACCTTTTACATCATGTGTCCTATCCTCATTGAATGTCACATGATAAATGGTCCTGCCCTGATCACTACTACCCATCAGCATCTTCCTTTGTCACACTGCCACCTACTGTTGAGGGCCGGTACTACCTCATAAACAGAGTTCACTGTGCTTATTGTTTTTTTTTGTTTGTTTGTTTTTTTAATTAAAGGTGCAGTGTGTAAAATTGGGACTATCAACATCTAACAGTCAATTCTGGAGTGTGATGCTCATTTCTCTGGTGATAACTGTGGGAACCAGTGAAGTTTAAAAATCAATACATGCTTAAAGGTGCAGTGTGTAATATTTAGCCTATTAGCATTTAACAAAACAAGCTTGGTTAAAATGAAACATAACATTTATAAGCAGATTGATCCAAATTAGTGTTGACATCTGATAACACATTTTTTAAATTTATGTTTTAAATTAACTCAGAATAAGCCTTTTATTCATACATAGGGAGGGTCCCCTCCAAGGACGCTGCCATCTTGGATTTTTGCATTTTGCCTGTTTCTATGGCACCATAGGAGGGACCAAATAGCAGTTAAGCATGTATTGATTTTTAAACTTCACTGGTTCCCACAGTTATCACCAGAGAAATGAGCATCACACTCCAGAATTGACTGTTAGATGTTGATAGTCCCAATTTTACACACTGTACCTTTAACTGTTATTTGGTTCCTTTTATGGTGCCATAGAAACAGGCAAAATGCAAAAATCCAAGATGGCAGCATGGAGGGGACCCTCCCTATGTATGAATAAAAGGCTTATTCTGAGTTAATTTAAAACATAAATTTAAAAAATGTGTTATCAGATGTTAACACTAATTTAGATCAATCTACTTATAAATGTTATGTTTCATTTTAACCAAGCTTGTTTTGCTAAATGCTACTAGGCTAAATATTACACACTGTACCTTTAAAAGGAACCCTGCATGATCAGACAAGTTCATCTTGTTGGATAGATATTTGTGTCTCTCTGATGTATGTTGAACTAAAAATCTCCCTAAATACCCTACATATCTACATTTTGAGTAAATTTTAGCTCATAAACTCACCGGGAGGCAGTGGTGGACAAAGTATTCAACTCCAGTACTTGAGTCAAAGTATTGATACTCGTGGTCAAATCTTACTCAAGTACAAGTAAGAGTTGCTTGGTGAAATTTTACTCAAGTTAAAGTATAAAAGTACTTTCTCTTAAAAATACTTAAGTATTCAAAAGTACACGCATTTAAAAAGCGTTGACTGTGATTGGTTTCCTTTTGTAAGGAGCCCATGTCTCTCTCGTAACTACAGTCAGTGATTCTAAATATGATATCATTATTATAGTGTATAGTATTATTATACAAACACCATGTCTCTCTGGTAACTACAGTCACTGATTCTAAATATGATATCATTATTATAGTGTATAATATTATTATACAAACACTATGTCTCTCTGGTAACTACAGTCACTGATTCTAAATATGATATCATTATTATAGTGTATAGTATTATTATACAAACACTATGTCTCTCTGGTAACTACAGTCACTGATTCTAAATATGATATCATTATTATAGTGTATAATATTTTACAAACACCATGTCTCTCTCTGGTAACTACAGTCAGTGATTTTAAATATGATATCATTATTATAGTATATAAATATTATATAAACACCATGTCTCTCTCTCTCTCTGGTAACTGCAGTCAGCGATTCTAAATATGATATCATTATTATAGTGTATAATATTATTATACAAACACCATGTCTCTCTCTGGTAACTACAGTCAGTGATTTTAAATATGATATCATTATTATAGCATATAAATATTATATAAACACCATGTCCCCCTCTCTGGTGGCTACAGTCAGTGATTCTAAAAACGATATCATTATTATAGTACATAAATATTATATAAATAGAGACTAGCAGCCCAGAAAACATGACCATAGTGTCACAGCTTGTGTTACTGCTGTGGTAAACCAGTGAAGACTACAGACCACGTGGTCTTTGATTGGTTGGATTATTGTGTTGAACTCTGCTGAGTGTTCATCAACTATGGGTGTATCTCACTTCTCTTGTTATAAGGCTTGAGTCTCTGGCGTGAGTCTTTTCCTTGAGTCTTAGTCCTGCCCACCAGAGACTCATGGAGTGACAGAGGAATCGACGTGGAAGACTGAAGCCATAAGACCGACGATTAATGGTCCATGGGACTTCTTTCCCTCTGCAGCGTCACTTGAAGCGACGTCAGTTTATGATGACAGTACCGGCTGATCATCAGTCAGGAGGCAGAAACAGCTGTGTCTGCATAATTTGTACTGTACACCTGCATGAAGAGAAACCTGCAGTAAACATCAAAAGTTTTAAAAGGCTCAATAACTGATGGGCTGGGTTTTAAAACGTGTTTGAAATAAGCATTTATATATTGAGAATATATTTGATAAAATCAATAATAAAGAGTGAATCAGTGGAGTTTAATATTTGATTTGATTTCATAAAACATGTTAAAAGCTCATAAAATCAACAGAATCAGATATAAATCTTCCCTTTCCCAAGGCAAGGCAAGGCAAGTTTATTTGTATAGCACATTTCAGCAACAAGGCAATTCAAAGTGCTTCACACAGGTCATTAAAATACATTGACAAAGGGAAAAAGAAACACAGTGAAAACATTTTAAACGAAGCAAGTAAAAGGTGATTAAAAACAGCAAATAAGATAAAATCCAAAAAAGGTAAAAAAACACATAAAAACATTTTTTAAAACAAAACAAAACAAAAAACAATAAAGATAAAAACAGATATTAAAGTAAAAGCTACAGTGCAGAGTTCAACAAAAATGGAAAATTTGAAAAGTAAAATGTTTTTTTAGTCAAAGGCAGCAGTGAACAGGTGAGTCTTCAACCTTGATTTAAAAGAACTCAAACTCTCAGCAGACCTGATGTTTTCTGGGAGTTTGTTCCAGATTTAAGGAGCATAGTAACTAAATGCTGATTCTCCATGTTTGGTTCTGACTTTAGGGACACAGAGCAGACCTGCACCAGACGACCTGAGTGGTCAGGATGGTTCATACTGGACTAGAAGGTCTCTGATGTATTTTGGGCCTAAGCCATTCAGTGCTTTATAAGCTAACAGGAGGATCTTAAAGTCTACTCTCTGAGAGACAGGGAGCCAGTGTAGAGACCTCAGAACAGGAGTGATGTGGTCCACTCTCTTGGTCTTAGTGAGGACTCGAGCAGCAGCGTTCTGGATCAGCTGCAGCTTGTCTGATAGACTTTTTAGGCAGACCACTAAAGATACTAGTACAGTAGTCAACTCGACTGAAGCATGACAACACCCAGATTTCTGGCCTGGTCTGAGGTTTTAACTGAAGTGACTGGAGCTGCATGCTGATTTTAAGGGATTCCTCCTTGGGTCCAAAAACAACTACCTCAGTTTTTTCTCTGTTTAACTGGAGAAAATTATGGCACATCCACTCAGTAATTTGTTCCATGTATTTACCCAGTGCTTGTAAGGGGCCATGGTCACCTGGGGACATTGAAATGTAGAGCTGTGTGTCATTTGCATAGTTATGGTAATTTATTTTGTTGTTTTCTATGATCTGAGCAAGTGGAAGCATGTAGATGTTAAACAGAAGAGGCCCCAGGATGGAGCCTTGGGGGACTCCGCATGTAATTTCGGTCTGCTCAGATTTTAAGTTACCTAATAACACAAAATAATCCCTGCCCTTTAAGTAGGATGCAAACCAATCAAGAACTGTGCCACACAGTCCCATCCAATTTTCCAGTCGGTCAAGTAATATATTGTGGTCGACTGTGTTGAATGCAGCACTGAGGTCCAATAACACTAAGACTGAAGTTCTGCCATGATCTGTGTTTAAGCGAATGTCACTAAACACCTTGACCAGAGCGGTCTCAGTGCTGTGATGTGGTCCAAAATCTGACTGGAAGACATTAAAGCAGCTGTTCACTGTTAATTGATTGGATTAAACTGTGTCATGGTGTTTAAGTTGTTTTTAGATGCACATAGCACAGATCCTGAACCTGGTGTGAATGGACTCACGGCCAGTCTAATATTCTGAACTTTCTCTCGAAAGAAAGAAGCAAATTCATTGCAGGCCCTAGTGGAGTGAAGTTCAGGTGCTATTGACACAGGGGGGTTTGTTAATCTCTCAAAAGTAGAAAACAACACTCAAGCATTACTTTTGTTTCTGGTGATCATGTCTGAGAAGAAGGACTGCCTTGCTACCCTCAGCTGTAGATTATAAGTGTGAAGTTTCTCTTTATAGATGGCAAAATGAATCTGGAGATTTGTTTTTCGCCACCTGCGTTCAGCTTTTTGACACTCTCTTTTCATTTTTTACAACCATGGCATTTCTCCATGGAGATCTTTTCTTGCTAGAGACAACCTTCAACTTTATGGGAGCAATGGAGTCAATAACATTTAACATTTTAGAATTAAAGTTATCTACCAGCTCACTGATGGAGCTACAGGGCAGGGTGACTGTGGAGGAAAAAATGTTGTTAAACATTTCACTGGTGTTTTCAGTAATGCGTCGTTTCATGATAACTTCTCTCTGATTACTTGTATGCACAGAGATAGAGCTCTCAAAGAAAACACAGCAGTGATCAGACAGGGCCACATCCCTCACAACAACCTTGTGTATGTTCAGACCCTTGGAGATAAGCAGGTCCAGAGTGTGCCCTCTATTATGTGTGGGCCCTGACACATGCTGACTCAGCCCAAAGCTGTCAAGAGTACAGTACAGTTCTTTAGCCCCTCTGTCCTGGGGGTTGTCAACATGGATGTTAAAATCACCAACAATGATTATACAGTCGTATTCAATACAGATTATGGACAGCAGTTCATTGAAATCATCAAAAAAGTCTGCGCAGTATTTAGGTGGCCTTTAAACATTTAGTAACACGGATGGAGGGGAGGAGTTCAGCTGAAAAGCCACATATTCAAAAATAGAAAAATTACTGAAAGATAATTTTTTAAGTTGGAAAGAGTTTTTAAATAAAACTGCCACTCCACCTCCTCTCCGATTCACTCTGACCTCACTAATAAAGCTATAGTTGGGAGGGTTGACTTACTAAGAACATCTGTGCTGTTATTTTGATCCAACCAAGTCTCAGTTAAAAACATAAAATTGAGGTTGTGCTCAGTGATAAAATCATTGATTAAAAAGGTTTTTCCAACCAGAGATCTGATGTTCAATAAAGCTAGTCTTAGTGTCGTAGGAACATCCTCCATAATTTTTGGGACGGACTGTGATTCACAGGGAATAAGTTTCAAGTTAGACAATCTTGTGTGCCCCAGTTTCTCAGCACATTTACCTTTGTTTTTCTTTGACCCATCAGGACAGGAATTTTGTAAACTGATAGCATACAGGGCCCCGGCTTGGCCTGGGACGACTCATGACTGCTGACAATCTCGCAGCCTGGACCCAGAACACATCAGTTTGTACTTGTAACATTTTGAACACAAGCAGCCTTATCATCCTTGTCGGGCTGAGGAGACAGTACATGATGCTTCCTCGGAGGGACAGGGGGCGCTGGGTGACTGGGCTTTGGAGCCTGTGTCAGAGGTGGTGGAGGTGGTCGATATGGGGTGCTAATAGGAGAGAAGATGGGAGAGGGACGGGGGAGTACATCTTAGTCCAGCACTGACCAGCTCCTTCATCTGATCAGTGAACTCCAAGTGGGGTGAGGAGGGAGAAAGAGAAAGTAAAGAAGAGAGGGACCTGGTAGGGGTTTGAGGGGGTGAGGCAGGTGGACTGTCATAGGTGCTGTGGTTGTTGAGGGGGATGGAAGCCTGTGGAGACCCCTCCTCCTCTAGACTCTGATGCCTCTCTGGCTCAGAGCTCTCCTTAGGTGGGGGTGAATGTTGTTTCTCTTCAAGGTTTTTATTCCACTTTGTTTTGTCTTTCTCCTTGGCTGATTCCTTTTGTTTAAAGTCCTTGGCAGAGGGGACTGATGAGTGACGCAGGAAGTAAAATAGGTTAGAAGCCAACAATTTTACTCCCGGCTTGTTCAGGAAAAGTCCATTAGCTCTAAAAAGATGTCTGCGCTCCCAAAAGATTTGGAAATGTTCAATAAAATGCACTGAATGGACAGTACACGCAGTCGAAAGCCACTTATTTAGCGCCCGCAACCTGTTGAATCTCTCCTCTGCATTTCTGAGCGGTGGTATGGGTCTGCTGATAAACACATCCACTTTCACAGAGTTCACTGTATTCAGCAGCTCAGTGAAGTCCTGTTTAAGCACTTCAGACTGTTGTTTAGAAACATCATTTGACCCTACGTGTATTATGATGTTCCTTACAGCTGGATGTTCAGCCACAATATGCAGAATCCTTTCTGTCATGTTAGAAACCATATCCTTGGGGAAACAGATCACTTTGGTGTTTTTACTGCACACCCTCTGTAAGTCTCTAACAGCGTTGTCACCCACGATCAAAGTTTGAGGCCCAAGCTTTAGCTTTCCCTGTAGCCTTTTACTGTTTGACATGCTATCAGTCCTTACCCCGCCATCTGAGGATGGATGATCTGACGGAGATTCAGTGTCCTTCATCAGCGGAGAATATCTGTTGTGCAGCTCAATACTTGGTTGTTTCGGAGGTTTGTTGCTCATCCTCCCTTTTGCAGCTTTCCACAGCTGTGTCCTTCCAGATACGGGAGTTGAGGAGGCACTTCGCCTGGGAGGGAGTGCAGGCCAGCCGGTCTCATCACATATCTCAGCTCGCTGTGCTCTGCCTGTTAAACGTCCTCCCATTACCCAGGGACATGATTTGTTCTTTGGCTTTGCTCCGAGGTGGTTCCAGGATGGACTACTACTTGTAGATTTATTACACAGAACAGAGCCTACCTGTTTTGTGGTAGCTTTTTCTGTGCTCGTTAGCCGTGTGTTAGCCAGCTTATGCCGCCCATTGATCACTCATGACTCAGGTTCCTTTTTTCACTGATGTTTACTTTATAACTTCATAAACACCGTAGAACTAAAAATACAAACAAATAAATACAATCAGAGAAAAAGTTCATTGTTAAATTAATAAATTCTTCATAAAAGAAAACTTTCTTATGAAAATAAATGTTCATATGATCATATGCAAACAAAAGACAAAATATACTAACCACTTTGCCTGCTTGCAACCAATGGGAGGGGTTAGAACGAATGCCTTTGAAGAACTCTGGACCTTTTCTTGAACATTATAAACATATCTTTCATTAGTATATATTGTACACAATCTTGATAGTCTCAAACATATATCTCCTACCAAACTACTCACTTTCTTGATGCACACAACGCTCCCACAATAATTCCTGACTGCTTCCAGACAGAGAAAACATGGGTCTGCTGCCAGCACGCAACCAAAACAGAAAAAGCAGTACAAACTGCAAGACAAAGAACTTAAACTTACAAAAATGATTAGAGCGCCACCAAGACAAGTGGTCAAACGCTGCAACTACACCAAACAATTAATGACTGCATTCACACAGCTCCTGTCTGCTGCTTTGAGCCAGCGGTAAAGTGGTGTCATTCCCACTTAGTCAGTTTACTTCCACATTAAATTCTAGGCGGTGAATTTTAGTCTCAAGCACAGCAATTTTCTGTAGAAGTTTGTGGTAGTCGTCTGTGGATAGAGGAGCCATCTTGAAGCTAATTAGCTTAGCAGAGCACTGCGTTTCCAAGTACAGGCTTGTGCTGTTGACAGGCCACGGTCAAGTAGCACTGAAGAGGATTTAAACATTGAAAAATGGCACACAAAAAAAAAAAACTCCTTTGTTTTTCAAAGGTATGTCTCCAGTGACTAAAGAATGTCAAAGACCTCCTGTCCGCAGCTTTTAGTCCAAAATAAAAAAAGATATTTTTGAAAGAATGTAAGCAAAGCAGGGAGCAAGCAGCAAAGCCTCTGCACTGTAAGGAAGCAGGAAGCCAGCAAACACCGACAACATTTAGAGGTTTTTTTTCTACATGCGGTCAGTCATAACCCTGAATTTAGACAAAAGATAGTCGTAAAAAATTATTAAATTATTTTGTCCATCTGATGTCGTACAAATTTAGCCCAATAATAGTCCTTAAAAATATGACCATACAGCGACGTATTTACAGAGACGTCTTTTTAACAATCTGAAATTTACATCTTTTCATCTTTCACTTTTCTATTAAATCCAGACGTTGTTTAGACAGAGCTGAGACGTTTTTAACGCCTTTTCAATTATTATTTTTTGATATCAAAAACATGCGGACTCTTTCTACCAGCAAATGCTATATTACAAAATTATTTATTACCATAATTATTCAGTGTGAAGGCTAATGAATAGCTCACCATCAGACAGATAGAAACTCTGAACCCTGCGATGATTTAAATGTGTTTCCTCCTGACTGCTGCTGTCTGAGTTTAATTCTCTTCTAGATCTAATAAACAGAAATTACTTAATAGACTACTATAACACCCAGCAAAAAACAGCTTAAAGAGGTTAAAACAACGTCTCCACTCTGTGTAAACAACGTCTAGATTTAATAGAAAAGTGAAAGGTGAAATTCAGTCATTTTCAGGTCGTGAAAAGAAGTCTCTGTAATATTGTCATATTTTAAACGACTATTATTGAGCTAAATTTGGATTAAATCAGACGGACAAAACGGCATAATTTTGTACGACTATCTTTAGACTAAATTAAGGTTATGACGAACCGAATGCGGAAATAAAAACGTCTAAATGATGTTGGTGTTTGGTGGTAAAGGGAAGATTTATATCTGATTCTGATGATTTTATGAGCTTTTAACATGTTTGATGTTTGAAGGTGAATCGGAAAACTAATCAAATATTAAACTCCATACTGATTCACTCTTTATTATTGATTTTGTTAAATATATTCTCAATATTTCACTCTAAATGTTTATTTCAAACACTTTTTAAAATCCCAGCCCATCAGTTATTGAGCCTTTTAAAGCTTCTGGTGTTTACATTGTCTTGTGAGTCCGTTGAGTCGTTTATCGTCTGTTATTAACTCCGTTTCTCCTCATTGTTTATCTCAGCTGCTGCTGTGAAGTTTCACTGACGTCCACTGTGTAGCAGCGTCCAATCAGAGAGTGATATCCAATAAGGGGGCGTGCCTCTGAGTAAAAGAGTTCGGGGAAGCCTGCTCTCATGTGTCTTTGCTTATCGGTCTTCAAATCTCAGTCGGATCCATAGGATCGAGGACCGATCTATAAGCGACATGGGATCCGGCTAAAGTGAGGGTGTTCATTAAGTAAGCCTTTTTCTCAGTTGAGCCCCTGCCCACCAAAGCGTCTGTGCACGTCCCTGGCTGCCGTCCTCTGATTGGCTGAGTGGGTGGCTGCAGCTGCAGTAGAACAGGTGACAGGTATCAGCGTTGAGGAGCGCGCGCGCACACACGCACACGCACTCCAGAGAAAGATCTGTCTGCAGTCCGAACAAAATATTGGTACGAATACTCTCCTTAAAAATATAAACTAATTACCCTGCAGCTTTCCCCATCGGTGTTTGACGTCATCAGGCGCTGACGCAGGCTGTGGGCGGGGCCTCGGTAGCCTCACCTGTCTGCCTTAGGTAAAGTCACGGAACAGGAAGTGAGCAGACATACTCCAGGCTCCCAGGGTGGACTCAGATTGTTCTAGTTCTGACTCGGTTCGTCATGGCTCGGCTCTGCTCGGCTCTACTCGTGCTCTGCTCGGCTCTGCTCCTTCCCGCGCTCTCTCAGGACTGTGATTGGCTCTCTGACGGTCGGGATCTGAGCCTGCTTTCACTGGAGAAAGGGGCTCTGGTGGCCCAAATGGACGACAAAGACCAGGACTCGTGCTGGGCCGCCTGCTGTGAGCACGCTGATTGCGACCTGGTCGTGATGGGTCCGTCCAGTTGTATGATGATCAGATGTCAGTTACGGAACCAGAACATCTGCAACCTTACGACCGGCGCCGGGGATTATCGGGTCTACCGCAAGAAGCAGGCCAGGATCAGGACGGACCAGGATTTGGGGAAGATTTACCTGAGCCCACTGCTGCTTCCCCCGAACCCGGAACAGCGCGAGACCGGCAACAAGACCACGGAAGGCAGCCAGACCGACAACAAGACCACCGAGGGCCACCAGACCAGCAACCAGACCACGGAGGGCACCAAAGAGGGCACCAAAGAGGGCGAGGAGAAGTGGAGCGGTAAGACTGGACCAAACTTTATTTAAATCATGAACACAGACAGAAGGACCCTGATCAGAGGTACTGATGAATATATTCCTCAGTCTCTAGGAGACCAGCAGGTCCAGGATTAGGGGTTAAACGTCCTCAATGTTTTTAGCTATAGCTGATATTTGAGCTTTACTATTTAGTTTGAAATTATAGAATAGAATTATTATTATTAATTGTATTGTTATTATTATTATTATTTTACTATTATTATTATTATTATTAAAATATTTATGTGCTTAAGTAAACAGACACCAGTGAAGCATTCTTTGCACCCTAAGACTTTGAGGGATTCCTGAGTGGAGCAGATTAAAACTACAAATCTAAGTGAGCTGAATCAAGGTAAACGCAGTAAAACACAACAATTCAGATAGGAGGTTATTTTTATTTATAACTGTCCCGATGTTCAAAACAACACAAATACAAGGAAACTCAAATCACATGGACAGCATTTTACAGAAACAATAATTTGCAGAAATGAAAATATCAGATGTTTTTCCTTGAAAATAGAATATAGAATAGCAAATTTTTGCTGTCTTGGCCAGGACTCCCTTGTAAAAGAGATTTTTATATCTCAGTGGGAATAAATCCTGGTTAAATAAAGGTTAAATAAAAATAAAGTTTTGAAAAGATGAGCAGCACCAATCCTGTACAGTATAGACCACTGTCCTCTATGTGTTACTTTAAATCATATATCAATCTTATATGATCCTATTTCCTGTTCACTTGGCCTGTTGGCATCAAACTAAAACGGGCAGAAAGCTTAAAAATCACATTTTCAGACAAAGTGATATAATTTTACATGTGGCTGTTGTAGTGCTATCACATGACTGAAATATATATGACGATGTCACACTGGCATGATGGTTTAAACATCTTAATTTATACACCCTAAAAAAAAGTTTATTTCTAGACCTTAAATAAATACATTTATATATAGACTTTAAATGTCTTTATTTATAGACTATAAATAACCTAAATAAATATGTTTATTTCTAGTCCCTAAATAAATGTTTATTTGTAGTCCCTAAATAAATATGTTTATTCTAGACCCTAGATAAATGTTTATTTATAATCCCTAAATAAATATAATTATAGACCCTTAATAAATATGTTTGTTTCTAGACTCTAAATAACTATGTTTATTTATAATCCCTAAATAAATATAATTATAGACCCCAAATAAATGTGTTTATTTCTAGACCCTAAATAAATGTTTATTTATAATCCCTAAATAAATATAATTATAGACCCTAAATAAATATAATTATAGACCCCAAATAAATATGTTTATGTCTAGACTCTAAACAAATATGTTTATTTTTAGTCCCTAAATGAATATATTTATAGACACTAAATAAATGTTTTATTTATAGATCCTAAATAAATTTGTTGTTTTCAAGACCCCAAATATTTATGTTTATTAATATACCCTAAATAAATGTGTTTATTTATAGTCTCTAAATGAAAATGTTTATTTGTACACTTTAAATTAATATCTTTATTTGAAATACCAAAATAAATATATTTAACCAATAGACCTAAATATATATGTTTATTTATAGACCCAGAATAAATATGTTTATTTATATACCTCAAATGAAAATCTTTATTTAGAGACCCTAAATAAATACCTTTATTTATACACTATAAATTAATATCTTTATTTATATACCCAAAATAAATGTTTTGTAGACCCTAAATAAATATGTTTATTTGTAGACTCTTAATATAATTGTTTATTTCCAGACTTTAATAAATGTGTTTTTATTGCCTCCAAAATAAATATCTTTATTTCTATACCCTGAATAGATATGTATAAATATAGACCCCAAGTAAGTATGTTTCATTATAGACCTTAAATAAACATGTTTATTTATTTACCCCCAATAAGTAGGTTTATTAATAGACTATTTAAAATATGTTTATTCATAGACATTTAGTAAATATGTTTATTCATATACCCTAAATCAGTGGTTCTCAAATGGTATGCCTTGAAAATTCATCTGACTTTACATATACCCTGTTGTGAAATTAACACATTATGCCTAATTTAGTCACTTTATTGTGATGCCCCACTGGACGCATTCATAAATGTAACAACAAGGCTTTCAAATGCAAACATTTGATTTCCCTGTGCAAAAATGAGAAACAACTTCAACTTAAGTCATGGAGAAAAGTGCCAATGTGGCACTGCCATATTTATTATAAAAGACAAGTGCTTCTTTTTTCTTATTTTTTTACATGCTTCAAGCAACAGCTTGGATCATGCTCTCCCTGAGATAATCCTGACAATACCCGGCCACTACAACTAGGGCAAAATACTTAGTTTTGACTTCTTCACAAATGGCAAAACTACAACAAAAACATTGAAGGCAAACAGCTTCAGTCCAGACTAGAGTAGTACTAGTAATTGTAAACAAAGGAGTAAAAATGTTGGCTGATCTAAACTCAGGGTAAAAGTTTTTTGAAAGAATTAAAAAAAAAAAAAAAAAATTTTTAATGAAAATCCGATACCGATAATACATTTTTATGCCATTATTAGCCGATAATATCGGGAGGCCGATAATATCTGTTAAATATGAAAATGTAAATTAACATGTAAAAATATGACATCTCATGCTTTTACTTAGAAAATCGGAGGTATGGTGCCTCTAACAGCTGTGAGCCACATAGTTTTGTCTCCATGTCAGCACAAGTCAGACCATGAAAATTCATAAATGGGTATGGAGAATATCCATGCAACACACTCCTCTTTGTAAAACAAGATAACAAGTTTCAGGAGTGAGAAAAGTGGAAGAAAATTAAGAATATCCTCTGGTGGGACACTCCTGGTGTCATGTCATCCTTTGTGCAACCTCTTCCCTTGTTACTTGTCCTTCTTAATTGGAGCGACAGAGAGAAAATAGGAACAGGGTGAGTGGGGATAAACCTGGGGAGCTGCAGTGCATCACTTGCAGAGTGTCAGGATGCTACAAAAGGAAACTCTGTAATCAAACTGATGTAGCTGACACTTGCTCACATTGCATGCAGTTGGGACTGGGACATGTTGCTACTTGCTACACATGCTAAAGAGGCTATTTTGCAAGGACATCAATATGGTGTGCCTTGAGACGTCAGCTTGCTTTTTGGTGTGCCATGGGCAAAAAAGTTTGAAAACCATTGCCCTAAATAAATATGTTTTTATACACCCAAAATAAAGGTGTTTATTTGTAGACCCGAAATAAATCTATTTATTTATACACCCAAAATAAATGTTTATTTATAAACCCTAAATAAATAGGTTTATTCATAGACTATTAATAAATGTTTATTCATAGAGCCTAAATAAATTAGTTCATTTATAGAGCCTAAATAAATGTGTTCATTTATGGAGCCTCATTAAATGTCTTTATTTCTAACACCTGTCTCAAGTGTCAGACTCAGAGAGTCAGACAGGTGAGGAATGCTGCTGATCTGGTCTGACCAGATGACTCACCTGTTCGGGTACGCACAGAGTCATGATAGAGAACAGAGCGACAACCTGACCAACCCTGTTTAACCATCAGACCTTTCTCTTCTTCTGTGGTTTCTTTACTGATTTAGTTCTAAGGAGGATTAATCAGAGCAACCAGCTCAGAGTAGGTCATCAGACCTTCTTCTTCTGTGGTGAATCTGTCTCCATGTTTGAATCTCTGTGTCAGCTCACACACCTGTGCAGGTGACCCAACCCATACAGGCCTGCAGGCTGTGTCAGGTGAAACCGGTCTGTCTAGTTTCTCCTGGGATAAGGACAAAAACACATTAACCCCCTGAATGCCTTTATAACTGACGTTAATCAGTCTTTATTAGTATTGATCCCAATATTAGCACGTTATCAGCAGAACAATATCTATCTATCAATAGATAGATATCTACAGGGACATGGACCTAACCCTAGACAAAGCTTGGTCCTGAGTCCAGGTTCTTTGGGATATCTACAGGGACGTGGACCTAACCCTAGCCAAAAGCTTGGTCCTGAGTCCAGGTTCTATGGGATATCTACAGGAACGTGAGCCTAACCCTAGCCAAAGCTTGGTCCCAAGTCCAGGTTCTTTGGATTATCTACAGGGACATGGACCCTAACCCTGGCCAAAGCTTGAGTCCAGTCCTTTGGGATTTTTCTGTAACACATGCTGTTTACCTTGAGGTGGATTAGTCCATAAAATTATGTGGGGCGTAAATTAAGAGCAAACCCCCTTTCACAGGTACCACTGGGTAGAAGAGACCTGTGGGATTGTCTCTGATCTGTTTTTTTTTTTTATGGTAAAACATGAGAGAAAACATCGGCATTATCTCCTGATAATTAACAAATCAGTGCCGTTGGTTGGTCTCTAGTATGAGATATAGAAAGAAGTACCAACTCCTCTCTATTTCTCTCTTCAGTTCACTGTCGTCTCCCAAAGAAGGTCGGTCATTGTCGCGCTGCCTTTCCAAGGTACTTCTACGACCCGGTCAGGCAGACCTGCCAGCGCTTCACTTATGGTGGCTGTGGTGGAAACACGAACAACTTTGAGTCCAGGAGAGAGTGTGAGCAAAAGTGCACAGGAGTGACAGGTAAAACACCTACACCTGTGCCGCTGTAGGTCCCCTTCAGTCCATGAACTCACCTGTAGACTTAGTTCAACTACAGTCCATGAACTCACCTGTAGAGTTAGTTCACCTTCAGTCCATGAACCCACCTGTAGAGTTTGTAAGTTCACCTTCAGTCCATGAACTCACCTGTAGAGTTAGTTCACCTTCAGTCCATGAACTCACCTGTAGAGTTAGTTCACCTTCAGTCCATGATCTCACCTGTAGAGTTAGTTCACCTTCAGTCCATGAACTCACCTTTAGAGTTAGTTAGTTCACCTTCAGTCCAGGAACTCACCTGTAGAGTTAGTTCAACTACAGTCCATGAACTAACCTGTAGAGTTAGTAAGTTCACCTGTAGTTTCAGTTAGTTGACCTTCAGTCCATGAACTCACCTGTAGAGTTAGTTCACCTTCAGTCCATGAACCCACCTGTAGAGTTAGTTCACCTTCAGTCCATGAACTCACCCGTAGAGTTGGTTCACCTTCAGTCCATGAACTCACCCGTAGAGTTGGTTCACCTTCAGTCCATGAACTCACCTGTTGAGATAATTAGTTCACCTTCAGTCCATGAACTCACCTGTAGAGTTATTTCACCTACAGTCCATGAACTCACCTGTAGAGTTAGTTCACCTTCAGTCCATGAACTCACCTGTAGAGTTAGTTCACCTACAGCCCATGAACTTACCCGTAGAGTTAGTTCACCTTAAGCTCATGAACTCACCTGTTTACCTGTTAGCATAAGCAGAGCTGATTTGTGTTTGTGTTTCTAGGCCCAGTTCTTCCTGATGAGTCGACTCCTGCTCCTCAACTTCATGTGAAACCTGCTGATCAGCTTCCTGCCAAAAGTAGAAATAACACATTATCACATATAAAAACATCGCATTATCATCACTAACTACTGCTGTTGACCTTCTTAAATCATGTGACTTCCATGACATCACTGACTACTGTGGTCAGATGAAGAACAGATACTGACATTGGAAAGGACTATTGTAGTGCTAATGTGGACAACAATAGTACTAATAGGGACTATTGTTGTACTAATGTGAACTAATGTAGTACTAATGTGGACTACTGTAGTACTAATGAGGACTATTGTAGTACTAATGTGGACTATTGTAGTACTAATGTGGACTAATATAGTACTAATGTGCACTACTGTAGTACTAATTTGGACTACTGTAGTACTAATGTGGACTACTTTCGTACTAATGTGCACTACTGCAGTACTAATGAAGACTACTGTAGTACTAATGTGGACTACTGTAGTACTTATGTGGATTACTGTAGTACTGATGCTGACTACTGTAGTACTAATGTGGACAACAGTAGTACGAATGTGGACTAATGTAGTACTAATGTGGACTACTGTCATACTAATGTGGAGTAGTGTAGTGCTAATGTGGATTACTGTAGTACTGATGCTGACTACTGTAGTACTAATGTGGACAACAGTAGTACTAATGTGGACTATTGTAGTACAAATGTGGACTATTGTTGTACTAATGTGGTCTATTGTAGTACTAATGAGGTCTATTGTAGTACGAATGTGGACAATTGTAGTACTAATGTGGACTATTGTAGTACTAATGTGGACAATGGTAGTACTAATGTGGACTATTGTAGTACTAATGTGGACAATTGTAGTACTGATGAGGTCTATTGTAGTACTAATGTGGACTATTGCAGTACTAATGTGGACTATTGTAGTACTAATGTGGTCTATTGTAGTACTAATGAGGTCTATTGTAGTACGAATGTGGACAATTGTAGTACTAATGTGGACTATTGTAGTACTAATGTGGACTATTGCAGTACTAATGTGGACTATTGTAGTACTAATGTGAACTATTGTAGTACAAATTTGGACTATTGTAGTACTAATGTGGACTAATGTAGTATTAATGTGGACTACTCTCATACTTATGTGGACTATTGTAGTCCTAAAGTGGACTACTGTAGTACTGATGTTGACTACTGTAGTACTAATGTGGACTATTGTATTACTAATTTTGACTACTTTAGTACTAATGTGGACTACTGTAGTACTGATGTGGACTATTGTGGTACTAATGTGGTCTATTGTAGTACTAATGTGGACAATTGTAGTACTAATGTGCTCTATTGTAGTACTTATGTGGACTATTGTATTACTTATGTGGACTAATGTACTACTAATTTTGACTACTTTCGTACTAATGTGGACTATTGTAGTACTAATGTGGACTATTGTAGTACTAATGTGGACTAATATAGTACTAATGTGCACTACTGTAGTACTAATTTGGACTACTGTAGTACTAATGTGGACAATTGTAGTACTAATGTGCACTACTCTGTACTAATGTGGACTATTGTTGTACAAATTTGGACTATTGTAGTACTAATGTGGACCAATGTAGTACTAATGTGGACTACTTTGTACTAATGTGGACTATTGTAGTACTAATGTGGACTACTGTAGTACCAATTTTGACTATTGTAGTACTGATGTGGACTACTGTCATACTTATGTGGACTACTGTAGTACTAATGTGGACTACTGTAGTACCAATTTTGACTATTGTAGTACTGATGTGGACTACTGTCATACTTATGTGGACTACTGTAGTACTAATGTGGACTACTGTAGTACCAATTTTGACTATTGTAGTACTGATGTGGACTACTGTCATACTTATGTGGACTACTGTAGTACTAATGTGGACTATTGTAGTACTAATGTGGACTACTGTAGTACCAATTTTGACTATTGTAGTACTGATGTGGACTACTGTCATACTTATGTGGACTACTGTAGTACTAATGTGGACTATTGTACTACTAATTTTGACTACTTTCGTACTAATGTGGACTATTGTAGTACTAATGTGGTCTTTTGTAGTACTAACGTGGTCTCTTGTAGTACTAATGTGGACAATTGTAGTACTAATGTGGACTATCGTAGTACTAATGTGGACTATTGTAGTACTAATGTGGACTATTGTAGTACTGATGTCGACCATTGTAGTACTAATGTGGACTACTGTAGTACTAATGTGGACTACTTTAGTACTTATGTGAACTATCGTAGTACTAATGTGGACTTTTGTAGTACTTATGTGGACTATTGTAGTACTAATGTGGACTACTGTCGTACTTATGTGGACTACTGTAGTACTAATGTGGACTATTGTACTACTAATTTTGACTACTTTTGTACTAATGTGGACTATTGTAGTACTAATGTGGTCTTTTGTAGTACTAACGTGGTCTATTGTAGTACTAATGTGGACAATTGTAGTACTAATGTGGACTATCGTAGTACTAATGTGGACTATTGTAGTACTAATGTGGACTACTGTAGTACCAATTTTGACTATTGTAGTACTGATGTGGACTACTGTCATACTTATGTGGACTACTGTAGTACTAATGTGGACTACTGTAGTACCAATTTTGACTATTGTAGTACTGATGTGGACTACTGTCATACTTATGTGGACTACTGTAGTACTAATGTGGACTATTGTAGTACTAATGTGGACTACTGTAGTACCAATTTTGACTATTGTAATACTGATGTGGACTACTGTCATACTTATGTGGACTACTGTAGTACTAATGTGGACTATTGTACTACTAATTTTGACTACTTTCGTACTAATGTGGACTATTGTAGTACTAATGTGGTCTTTTGTAGTACTAACGTGGTCTCTTGTAGTACTAATGTGGACAATTGTAGTACTAATGTGGACTATCGTAGTACTAATGTGGACTATTGTAGTACTAATGTGGACTATTGTAGTACTGATGTCGACCATTGTAGTACTAATGTGGACTACTGTAGTACTAATGTGGACTACTTTAGTACTTATGTGAACTATCGTAGTACTAATGTGGACTTTTGTAGTACTTATGTGGACTATTGTAGTACTAATGTGGACTACTGTCGTACTTATGTGGACTACTGTAGTACTAATGTGGACTATTGTACTACTAATTTTGACTACTTTCGTACTAATGTGGACTATTGTAGTACTAATGTGGTCTTTTGTAGTACTAACGTGGTCTATTGTAGTACTAATGTGGACAATTGTAGTACTAATGTGGACTATCGTAGTACTAATGTGGACTATTGTAGTACTAATGTGGACTATTGTAGTACTGATGTCGACCATTGTAGTACTAATGTGGACTACTGTAGTACTAATGTGGACTACTTTAGTACTAATGTGAACTATTGTAGTACTAATGTGGACTTTTGTAGTACTTATGTGGACTATTGTAGTACTAATGTGGACTACTGTAGTACTAATGTGGACTATTGTAGTACTAATGTGGACTATTGTAGTACTAATGTGGACTATTGTAGTACTAATGTGGACTACTGTAGTACTAATGTGGACTAATATAGTACTAATGTGGACTACTTTGTACTAATGTGGACTACTTTCGTACTAATGTGGACTATTGTAGTACTAATGTAGACTACTGTAGTACTTATGTGGACTATTGTAGTACTAATGTGGACTACTGTAGTACTTATGTGGACTATTGTAGTACTAATGTGGACTACTATAGTACTATTGTGGACTAATGTGTTAGAACTTTTTGACCACAGATGTCTAAATATTCTCTCTCTGTCTGCTTGTCTCTCATCCGCTCTCTCTCCCTCTCTCTCTCTCTCTTTCTCTCGCCCCTCCCAGGTGTGGTCAAGCCTGCTCAAGGGTCTGGCAGCTCTGATAGGACAGGTAAACTCACCTATGATGTCCACCTATGAAAGATTTAACCTAAATATTCCCCCATCGATTCACATCTACTCATAATAGAAACATTTAGTAGATGTAACTTCCTGTAGGTAAAGCAGCATTTCACAATCAAAGCCCTTAGGCATAGACAGGAAATTTAAATGCTTATTTATTCTGATCTCTAACGAACGGGAAGCCATATGCTCTTATTTTGACAGTCACAGATGGATCAGCCGGCATCGGTCCAGGTTTGTTTGCTTGTAGTACCATTCATAATGGCCAGCTGGTGTTCTTTTCTCTATGTAGTACAATGTCTGGTGTCACCTGACCCTGGTCCATGCCGTGCTGCTTTCCCCAAGTTCTACTATGACCCCAACACCTCCACCTGTCAAAGTTTTATCTACGGCGGCTGCCGTGGTAACCAGAACCGCTACGACTCTGCTGAGGAGTGTCTGGAGCACTGTGGTGAAAACGGTAGGTCAACTCTAGAGATGAGTCTGTGTCTGTGAATAAACTGGACAGACAAGTCTGCGTCAGTAAATCACCTCTAGAGACAAGTCTGTGTCTTTGAATCAACTCTAGAGATGAGTATGTGTCTTTGAATCAACTCTAGAGACAAGTCTTTGTCTGTGAATCAACTCGAGAGACAAGTCTGTGTCTGTGAATCAACTCTAGAGACGAGTCTGTGTCTGTAAATCACCTCTAGAGACGAGTCTGTGTCCATGAATCAACTCTAGCAACGAGTCTGTGCTTGTGCATCAACTCTAGAGATGAGTCTGTGTCTTTGAATCAACTCTAGAGACTAGTATTTGTCTGTGAATCAACTCGAAAGACAAGTCTGTGTCTGTGAATCAACTTGAGAGACAAGTCTGTTTCTGTGAATAACCTCTAGAGACGAGTCTGTGAATCAACTCTAGAGAGGAGTATGTGACTGTAAATTAACTCTGGAGACGAGTCTGTGTCTGTGACTCAACTCTGGAGACGAGTTTGTGTCTGTGACTCAACCCTGGAGATGAGGCTGTGTCTGTGAATCTCCTCTAGAGACAAGTCTGCGTCAGTAAATCACCTCTAGAGACAAGTCTGTGTCTTTGAATCAACTCTAGAGATGAGTCTGTGTCTTTGAATCAACTCTAGAGACTAGTCTTTGTTTGTGAATCAACTTGAGAGACAAGTCTGTGTCTGTTAATCAACTCTGGAGATGAGTCTGTGTTTGTGAATCAACTCGAGAGACAAGTCTGTGTCTGTGAGTCACTTCTAGAGACCAGTCTGTGTCTGTGAGTCACTTCTAGAGATGAGTCTGTGAATCAACTCTAGAAACTAGTCTGTGTCTTTGAATCAACTTTAGAGACTAGTCTGCTTCTTAATCAACTCTAGAGACAAGTTTGTGTCTGAATCAACTCTAGAGACGAGTCTGTGTCTGTCAATCAACTCTAGAGATGAGCCTGTGTCTGCGAATCAACTCTCGAGACGAGTCTTTGCTTCTGCATTAACTCGAGAGAAAAGTTTGTGTCTGTGAATCAACTCTAGAGATGAGTCTTTGTCTGTGAATAAACTGGACAGACAAGTCTGTGTCTGTAAATCAACTCTGGAGACTAGTCTATGTCTGTGAATCAACTCAAGAGATGAGTCTGTGTCTATGAATCAACTCTAGAGACGAGTCTGTGTCTGTGAATCAACTCTAGAGAAAAGTTTGTGTCTGTGAATCAACTCTAGAGATGAGTCTGTGTCTGAATCAATTTTAGAGATAAGTCTTTGTCTGTGACTCAACTCTAGAAACTAGTCTGTGTCTGTTAATCAACTCTAGAGACGAGTCTGTGAATCAACTCTAGAGACGAGTCTGTGAATCAACTCAAGAGACGAGTTTGTGTCTGTAAATCAACTCTAGAGACGAGTCACATTATTGTCTAAAGATCAAAACTAAAAGCAGCTGCCAAAATTAACCTTGTGTCTAAGGTGACTCCACCACGCGGTTGTAGATGTCTGTTTTTTCACTTGTGAAGTGCTGTGAACAGCTCCTCTAGTCCTTTAGATTAAAAAGTTAAAGAAATTCATACATTAATGAAACACATCCGTGTAGCAAACCTGGAAAGGTGGAATGGCTTAAAATAATAATTCAATTCAATTTGGCTCCAGGTTTTAGGTGCTTGGGACTTGTCTAGGACTAGAACACAGGTAATGGGGACTCGACTTGGATATTTCTTCAGTGACTCAGACTTGACTCAGACTTGAACACTAGGGACTCAGGACTCGACACAGACTTGTGGGCTAATATCTGTCCGTTGTTTCATTCCAGGTGCGTTTGACAGCCATGGGAAAAGCCGTGACCGCTGGACTGCAGGTAAGTCTGCCTCATTGGAGAACCTCACATAGCCAATCTTAATTTCTGGAAACCAAAAAATGACTAGAAATAATGGCAGAAACTTTTTCTCCATAATTTATGTATATATCTATATATCTATCTTTGATAACGCCATTCTTTGAAGCTTATAAAATATTCCATCCTTGCCTTCATTTATGCCATCCTTTGAAGCTGATAAAACATTCAGTCCTTGCCTTCATTGATGTAATTCCTTTGAAGCCTATAAAACATTCCATCCTTGCCTTCATTGATGCCATCCTTTGAAGCTAATAAAACATTCCATCCTTGCCTTCATTGATGCCATCCTTTGAAGCTAATAAAACATTCCATCCTTGCCTTCATTGATGCCATCCTTTGTAGCTTATAAAACATTCCATCCTTGCCTTCATTGATGCCAGTGTTTGAAGCCTATAAAAATTCCGTCCTTGCCTTCATTGATGCCATTCTTTTGAAACTTATAAAACATTCCATCCTTGCCTTCAATGATGCCATCCTTTGAAGCTGATAAAAAATTCCATCCTTGCCTTTATTGATGCCTTCCTTAGAAGCTGATAAAACATTCCATCCCTGCTTTAAAGGTTGCCTCTTTGAAGCTTATTAAACATTCCATCCTTGCCTTCGTTGATGACTATAGATGGCTTGGACTAACGGCGGTGTTTTTGCTGAAGATGTAAACATGACAGTGAAGGTTAAGATGGAGGTGCTTTTTCAGTGAATCTGTCCTTAGAGACTAATGCTGCGTTCGATTGTACTCAGAACTTGGAAAGATCCGGGTCGGAAATTCCGACTTCTGAGGTAAATGCGTTCATTGCATAATCTCGGAAAACATGGCCGGCCGCAGTAAGCTGATGTTTGTTTTGATGTTTTTCGAGGATCAAAAATTACTGTTGGGGAAATATATTAGCTACTTGAGGGAGAGAGAGAAAGAGAAACATATGTATGACTTGAACGCACCAGCGAGGGAATCCTGCATGCATCATTGAACTTATACGGGCATCGAAGCGAGCTGTGCAGAGGCCTGTACTGTAGTTACACAAACGCAAAATTAGATGACACATAAAAGTAAAAGTTGAGGAGAAAAGGACTTTCATGGTGTGCGACGCCATATTGCTACATCATTCCAACCGACTCGGGCTGCTTGGATCCTACCTGAATTCCAGAGTCGGAGTCCTGAGCTCAAGGGCCGTTCTATTGCACTTTTCCGATTCGGAGGTCAGATTTATCTGAGTTTTGAGTACAATCGAATGCAGCATAAAGCGAATCAAGGGTGCAATCAGAGTGCATTCTGAGATGTGTAGTTTCTCTGTTTCTCGTCTTCAGGTGTCTTCCTCTTCATCAGTTTGGCTGCCATCTCTGCTCTGCTGCTTGGAGCGCTCATTATCACCACGCTGAGACGCCATCGCCTGCCCCGCCATCCCTCCTCTATCAGGTAATGTTTAGCTATGATGTCACTTCCTGTCCAAAACCATCAACAAATAAAGGAAAGAATGAATTATTCCTTCTCTCTCTCTCTCTGTCTCTCCCTCTGCAGTGACAAAGAGGAGCTTCTTCCTGATGACTCATCATCCATTGACTCTCTGAGCATGCCCGCTCCACGTCAGGCCTGAAGGCCAGGGTTATTTGAGCAGGCGGCCTTATTACTCTGAGATAATCCGAAATTTTTGATTTAAACAAATTGGAATATTAAGAACCAATCAACCAATCAGTGAAGGAGATTTAATAAACACAGATGCTGATGTCACAGCAGTCTGTTAAGGAAGGATTTTTGTCTTTTATTTTGATACGCTTTTCCTCATCAGTTGCAGTTACTTCCCCTTTTATTATGTTACTTAATGTTTTATTGTGTTACTTCCTGTAGGGCAAGTCTGTTCCCACACCTTTAAGTACCGCCTCCTTCATACTCCAACAGCACAGACGGCATCCTGTACACAGACCAGACCCTCAGACTGGTCTGTGTACAGGGGGCACTCATTGAAACAAAAACAAGGTATATCACTGACCACTTTTTCCCCCAGTTTGGTTCAGTCCGGTTTGGTTCAGTCCAGTTTGGTTCAGTCCAGTTTGGCTCAGTCCAGTTTGGCGCAGTCCGGTTTGGTGTAGTCCGGTTCGGTTCAGTCCGGTTTGGTGCAGTCCGGTTTAGTTCAGTCTGCTTTGGTTCAGTCCAGTTTGGTTCAGTCCGGCTTGATTCAGTCTGGTTTGGTTCGTTCCGGTTTGGTTCGGTCTGGTTTGGCTCAGTCCGGTTTGGTTCAGTCCAGTTTGGTTCAGTCTGATTTCGTTCAGTCCAGCTTGGTTCAGTGTGGTTTGTTTCAGTCTGGTTCAGTTCAGTCTGGTTTAGTTTAGTCCAGTTTGGTTTAATCTGGTTTGGTTCAGTCCAGTTTGGTTCAGTCCGGTTTGTTTCAGTCCGGTTTGGTTCTCTCTGGTTTGGTTCAGTCTGGATTGGTCCAGTCCAGTATGGTTCAGTCCAGTTTGGTTCAGTCTGGTTTGATGTAGTCCAGTTTGGTTCAGTCCAGTTTGGTTCAGTCTGGTCTGGTTCAGTCCAGTTTTGTTCAGTCCGGTTTAGTTCAGTACAGTTTGGTTTAGTCCGGTTTGGTTCAGTCTGGCTTGGTTCAGTCTGGTTTGGTTCAGTCCGGTTTGGTTCAGTGGAAAGGAGACTGGCACTCAAACAGGAGCTAGCTACAGTAGCTCACATCAAAGAGCTGTTTAGAGGAACAGACTCGTTCAAGAACAGCTCATTATTCCGCACTCTCTCACCTCACAAGGTTTATTCTGTTGATGGAACGTCAGCATTTACATTAAAGACTGTGTGAGACTAAAGGAGGATTTTTAGATGTTAAAAGGGCTCATCTAGACTCTTAGCTCAGGACTAGACTCCTCTAGACTCTGGTCTCCCTCCATCTGGATAGACCACATTAGGAGGTCTGCAGGTCTGACTGTCATTGATCTGGATCTCCTCCTCCCCAGGTAGATCAGGTAACCTGAGGTAAAATCTATGTTTTATAAAGTGTAGGGATTGCACTCTGGTTCTGATGAGAACTGCAGTGTACAGATTCATTTAGAGCTCTGAAGTTCTAACTTTCAGGAACACATGGTTACAAACAACATATAAGCTGTGCTCTGATTGGCATTATCACAGGGAGGAGGTGGGGCTACCTTTTGGTTTCCTGTTGTTTTTATTCTCTATGCTAAGCTAAAAGCTAACAAGTGTATTTAACCATAGCTACAGCAGTGTGGGCTAACCTCTGACCTATGTCTTGATTTAATTGATCAGTTGCTAAATCTTTGACCTTTGTGATGTTTTAATTGCTTTTTCAGAATAAAGGTGGTCTCTTTTACAATATAAACTACATTTACCAAAACAAAAGCCTCTGAGTCCTTTTATTTTCATGGTCAAACAGGAAATTTTCAGCCAATCAGAAGAGAGTAGCTGCGTGTCAATGTGCTACTAGAGCAGTGGTTCCAGGACCCACCACCACGTCCTCAGAGGATCCTCCAGCCAGATTAAAATGTCCAACCACTCTGATTAATGTAATGATTTAAGTAGTCTGGGCCTTGCAAGGAAACAAACATGATTGGTCCAGGGTCCTCCCAAAAATGCTGGGTTTAACATTTATTTAATGTGTTCAGGTGTATTATACACTTATTTGTTATGAAATGGTGTTTCTTTTCATTTAGGAGAAAATTAACAGGTCTACTTCATTTGAATACCTGTATGTCTGTTTTCCCTCTCACATGAATTCCTTTAATATCCTGTTGATTTTTTAAACAAAAAAGTTATTTATGTTAGTATTATTTTCGGTTTTAAATGAGTCCGTTTTAAAACTACCTCAGCCTGAAATATGCATATTGAATATTAATTATTTGGGGGATTTTTACCCTTTAAAGGCCAGTATGTTTACACAACTCCACTGTTTCTAATAGAACAAAATCTTATAAAATCAATAAAATACACACACCATTATCCAGCAACAATAGCCATACATACTTATCATTTCAGTAACAAGGCACCTTCCAGTTTTGTGCCATGCTTTGAATGTGAAGAGTAGCGCCATCTGGTGGACAAACAGTCAAATGGCTTGAAAAAAAACAGTACCAAATGGCAGAAATGCACCTTGGATCTGTTAATGGTTAGCACTAGTGTCATCATTCACAGTCTAATAAAGAAGTGTTTCCACTTCCGAACATAGTGATTCTGTGTTTATGAGTTATGCTGCATTCCAGGCAACCCGTAACTCGTGTTTTTCCCACCTGTAACTCGTGAAAGTGCACTGGGACGGCAGTCGAACACGTACCAGATCGACGTACTCCGAGTTACGACTTGTGACGTCACATCACTGCCTAAATAACATGGCAGAGTTACAAAATAACGACAAATACCGTAAAATATAAAGTATAAGCTTCGGTTACCTTATGTGCCGTTTCCCCTCCTCCGTTTCACTCAAATGAGCAAGTTGCAGGCTCCTTTGGTGATTGAAATGATTAAGCATAAATCTTATAATGTCTGCCATGTTGATTTGTTTACATACCAGAATTCCTTGCGCTCAAACCGAAGACGTAATTTGCCTGGAACGCTTTCAGGTCGGAACTCGGAGATTTCAATTGGGAAATTTCCGAGTTACGGGTTGCCTGGAACACAGCATTAGTGCCATGAAAATTACAGGAGTTTCCAAGGAGAGAAGAACAGAACAGAAGAGACCGAGGACAGACGCCATGTTGGCAGGTCTGATTTAGCTGTCAGATCAGTTTTAATGTTGTTGACTAAAACCCTTGTCTAAAATTGTTCTTCTGCAACCTTTTAGACACCTTTTCAGACACTCCTGACTAAAGATATATGTTTAAATTACCCATTATTATGGCAGCGTATGGGCCACTCTACGAAAATAAAGAGGATCTGCTAATTCTTTGAGAAAAAAACTAAAAGCTCTCAAGTTTAAAAAGTTGTTAGTTTACAAAAAATCTACCTTAAATGTTGTATTTGAATCAAAAAGTAGAATTTTTGAGACTTTAAAGTAAAAAAAAATCCAACCACTGTTTTCAGTTTGGGTTCTTTTAATTTATTGACTTTTAAACTTTTTTTTTTTTTTTTTTTTTTTTTTACTTGAAATGTGTGAGTTTCTAATGTCAATATTTCAAATATTCTAAACTCTGACATTTCTAGTTTTATTTCTTGTAAATATACAACATTATAATCTTTCTCGTCAAAAGTTGGGACTTTTTTTGCACAAAAATAAATCTTCATTTTTCAATCTCTTAGGTTGGCCCTAATATAATGTTTCTAATCATTTTTAAAAACGTTACAAATGCACATCTAATTTTGACCAGCTCAGGGCAGAAAGGGTCCCACGCCTCCATGAGATTTTTGGCGCCCCCCTTGGGGTGCCTGGACCTCAGGTTGGGAACCACTGAGTTATATCGACCATAAAATCGATAAAATAGTCAAATAAACTTTAAAATCCTAAAAGTGACCCAGGAGTTAGTCTATGTAACCATTAGTGATAGTCTGGGTTAGTAGGAGGTTTCTATGTTCATCCAGTTAAATTACATACATAATCTAAATATAATAATCCCCCCCACCCCAAGTAAGTGACGCTTTAAAAGGACGTCATCAAGGATCGACAGGAAGTGTAGTTTGAGCCAACATGGCGGTGGTCGGTCTGATGAAGGCTAACAGGCTAACGGGCTAACGGGAGGAGCACCGACAAGCACCGGGCACAGGGACACCGAGCCTCCCGTACAGACTGCAGTGGAACCTACCGCTCCCAGAGCTCACCTTCATGCTGTGAGTTAACCTGTCAAAAGGTAAGAGCGCGCGCTGCACAGCTGCAGCTAGCCTCTAGCTTAGCATGCTAACATGTTGAGTCACGGGTGAGGAGCAGTAAACCGTAAACACTGCGGTGTTGACGTCACACTGTCAACAAGTCGCCAGGACTGACGTCACTGCGTTTGAGCCAACGGTTCATTTTAACTGCTTGAGCGAGCAAACAGTGATAGCCTGCTCGCATGGTTACTTCCGGTTCCTGGGTTAACATAAGCTAACAATACAGCTAGCAAGGTATCTCAGCGAGGGGTTGTGACGTCAGCATAACAGTTGTGACGTTACAGCGCGCTGACGTTAGCAGCTCCTCAGACTGCAACCACTCCACCCACCATCTAAAGACAACATGTTGGTGCAACTGCAACAAATGATAGATCAGCAACCAATGAGGGGCTGAGTTGGCAACAATCATCTAAGCAACCAATGAGAGGCTGAGTTGGCAACAATTATCTAAGCAACCAATGAGGGGCTGAGTTGGCAACAATTCTGTCATTCTAACATCCCGTCTCTCAGACATTCTGTTTCTCCACCTCTCTACTTCTGTGTCGATGGTCGTTCTATCTAACATTCCATCTCTCTTACATTTCGTCTCTCTTACATTCTGTCTCTCCACCCCTTTATGTCTGTGTAGGTGGTCATTCTGTGTAACATTCCATCTCTAACATTCTGTCTCTCCACCCCTTTATGTCTGTGTAGGTGGTCATTCTGTGTAACATTCCATCTCTAACATTCTGTCTCTCCACCCCTCTATGTCTGTGTAGGTGGTCATTCTGTGTAACATTCCATCTCTCTAACATTCTGTCTTTCTAACATTCTGTCTCTCCACCCCTCTATGTCTGTGTAGGTGGTCATTCTGTGTAACATTCCATCTCTCTAACATTTCATCTCTAACATTCTGTCTCTCCACCCCTTTATGACTGTGTAGGTGGTCATTCTCTGTAACATTCCATCTCTCTAACATTTCGTCTCTCTAACATCCTGTCTCTCCACCCCTTTATGTCTGTGTAGGTGGTCATTCTGTCTAACATTCCATGTCTCTAACATTCTGTCTCTCTACCCCAATATGTCTGTGTAGGTGCTCATTCTGTGTAAGATTCCATCTCTCTAACATTCTGTCTCTCCACCCCTTTATGTCTGTGTAGGGGGTCATTCTGTGTAACATTCCATCTCTCTAACATTCTGTCTCTCTAACATCCTGTCTCTCCACCCCTCTATGTCTGTGTAGGTGGTCATTCTGTGTAACATTCCATCTCTCTAACATTCTGTCTCTCTAACATTCTGTCTCTCCACCCCTTTATGTCTGTGTAGGGGGTCATTCTGTGTAACATTACATCTCTCTAACATTTCGTCTCTCTAACATCCTGTCTCTCCACCCCTTTATGTCTGTGTAGGTGGTCATTCTGTGTAACATTCCATCTCTCTAACATTCTGTCTCTCCACCCCTCTATGTCTGTGTAGGTGGTCATTCTGTGTAACATTCCATCTCTCTAACATTTCGTCTCTAACATCCTGTCTCTCCACCCCTCTGTGTCTGTGTAGGTGGTCATTCTGTGTAACATTCCATCTCTCTAACATTTCATCTCTAACATTCTGTCTCTCCACCCCTTTATGACTGTGTAGGTGGTCATTCTCTGTAACATTCCATCTCTCCAACATTCTGTCTCTCTAACATTCTGTCTCTGCACCCCTTTATGTCTGTGTAGGTGGTCATTCTGTGTAACATTCCATCTCTCTAACATTTCGTGTCTCTAACATCCTGTCTCTCCACCCCTCTGTGTCTGTGTAGGTGGTCATTCTGTGTAACATTCCATCCCTTTAACATTCTGTCTCTCCACCCCTCTGTGTCTGTGTAGGTGGTCATTCTGTGTAACATTCCATCTCTCTAACATTTCGTCTCTCTAACATCCTGTCTCTCCACCCCTCTGTGTCTGTGTAGGTGGTCATTCTGTGTAACATTCCATCTCTCTAACATTCTGTCTCTCTAACATTCTGTCTCTCCACGCCTCTATGTCTGTGTAGGGGGTCATTCTGTGTAACATTTCATCTCTCTAACATTCTGTCTCTCCACCCCTCTGTGTCTGTGTAGGTGGTCATGGCGGAGCGGCGGGGCGACTGTTTATGGAAGAGACATGTCTCAGACCAGCTGAAGCTCAGAGACCGGGTACAGCGACAGGCCTTTGAGGAGCTCATCCACCAGTGTAAGTTTTTACCACCACCCAGCACTGTAACATGATGTCTCTCCATCTGTCCCTCTAACAGTGTGTCTAGCGGTCTGTCCCTCTAGCAGTCTGCCCCTCTAATGGTCTGTCCCTCTAGCTGTCTGTTGCTCTGGTGGTCGGTCCCTCTGGTGGTCCGTCCCTCTGGTGGTCTGTCCCTCATGCGGTCTGGCTCTCTAACATTCTTTTTATCACAAACACCTACCCTTGTACAGACCTTCCTGTCTTAAGAGCATGTGTTTTCCAGATAACTTTCTGTCTCTCTGACATTCTGTTTCTTTAACATTCTGTTGCTCTAAGCATTCTGTCTCTCTAACTGTCCAGGTGTAGAAGCAATTCCTATCTTAAGAGTGTGTATGTGTTTCAGATAACTTGTCTGTCTCTCTAACATTCTATCTCTAACATTCTTTTTCACTCACCCCATCCCCTAGACAGACGTTTCTATCCTAAGAGCGTGTGTCAGAGACCTCTCTCTCTCTCTAAAACTTCATGTTATGTTTTATGTAACATTCTATCACAGTATTCTGCATTGTTAACCCCTACACTTTGACAGATGTGTCTGTCTAAAGAGCGTGTGTCAGGTAACTGTTTGTCTTTCTGACATTCTGTCTCTGTAACATTCCATCTCTTTAACATCCTAACATTCTGTCTCTAAGAATTTGTCACACTAACCCCTACACTTTGACAAACATGTCTATCTAAAGAGCAGATAATCGTCTGTCTCGCTAACATTCCATCTCTTTAACATTCTATCTCTCTAACATTCTGTCTCATTCTTTCGAACTTCCTCCAACCCTGAGACAGATGATTCTATTATAAGAGCCCGTGTCAGATAACCGTCTGTCTCTATGACACTCCGTATCTGTAACGTTTCATCTCTCTAACATTCCATCTCTCTAACATTCTATCTCTAACATTCTGTCTCTGACATTCTGTCTCATTAATCCCTACACTTTGACAGACGTGGCTATCATAAGAGCATGTGTGTCAGATAATTGTCTGTCTCTGACATTCTGTCTCTCAAACATTCTGTTTTTCCAACATTCTCTCTCTAACATTCTGTCTCTAACATTCTGTTTCACTAATCCCTACACTTTGCCATAAATCTGTCATAAGAGCATGTATGTCAGATAAGCATCTGTCTCGCTGACATTCTGTCTTTTAAACATTCTATCTCTCTAACATTCTGTCTCTGGCATTCCTTGTCACTAACACATACACTTTGACAGACGTGTCCATCGTATGAGTGTGTCAGATAACCGTCCGTCTGTCTGACATTCCATCTCTCTAACATTCTATCTCTGACAGTCTCTAACTTTCTGTCTCACTAACCTTTGACAGACGCGTCTGTCTAAAGAGCATATGTGCGTGTTTCAGATAACCGTCTGCTGGAGAAGGCCGACCTTCAGGCCGTGCTGTCAGAGCGATATCAGGCCGATAAATACGAGGTACAGAGAGGACATGAGGCCAGGTGAGTCCTTCACATCTACAGGTGTATAACAGTCAGATTTGCTCCCGAGTAACCATAGAAACAGTGCTGACAGCAGGTGTGTTTCAGCTCGGGGGCAGAGTCGAGTCGTAGCGACGCCCTGCAGCAGGAGATGGCTCAGATGAGAATAAGACACCAGGAGGAGCTAACAGAGCTGCACAAGAAACGTGGAGAGGTGAGACAGCCACGTCACTATCAAGATGATTGCTCCTGGTTAAGTTCCATTGGCGGCCCCTTGGGGCCACACCTGTATTGTTAAAATGTCTGTGTATGATTATTTACTGTGATAGTGTTTATCAGATGAATGTTTGATATCACCCGCTTTACGTTTTTTTTGATAGCATTAATCAATATTAATTCATCCTTTCATGGTTAGATTAGTTTTTTTAGAAATAAAAACCCAGATCTTTCATAATAATTTTATTTTCACTCATTACATCTCTCTTTCTCCGTCTCTATCCTGTAGCTCGCCCAGAGTGTCATTGAACTGAATAATCAGATTCAACAGAAAGACAAAGAAATCCAGAGCAACGAGGCCAAGTCAGTATGCCTGTTCATACCCGTCCGTCTGTCTGCTTGGAGCCTGGTTTAGACCTGTCTGTCTGGCTAGTCCTTTCGTGTGTGCTGTAGTGAGAACTACTTACATTTGGACAAAAGTACTCAGCCTCCTGACCATTAAACCAACATGGATTGTGATGACATTGTGTTCAGATAAACCTAGGGCCTAGCTACAGTTCAAAGTTAAACCTAGGGCCTAGCTACAGTTCAGAGGTAAACCTATGGCCTAGCTACAGTTCAGAGGTAAACCTAGGGCCTAGCTACAGTTCAGAGGTAAACCTAGGGCCTAGCTACAGTTCAGAGGTAAACGCTTAAGCGGGTATACACTGTGCGATTTCAACTGTCCGACCATTTGACGGTTGTTGCTGAATTTCATCCCATATTGTGCGACTGAATCATTTGCGACGCACGACCATCGTGCATGACCTGAGTGCTAACATTGTATCACTGAAGTCAGGATGGACTGTGACAGAAACCCTTGGAGTTTCCTTTTTTAAAAACACACACTGAGGGTGAAGTGTTTCCAGTCATATCCTCTCTCTCTCCCCCCTCTATCTCTCCCGCTCTCTCTCTCCCCCGCGCTCTCTCACGCTCTCACTCTCCCTCTCCCGCTATTTCTCTCTGTCCCACACACACAAACGGCATCACTTCTGTGTCAGCTGCAGGTCCACAGGTAGGAATATTTCCTGCTTGTTCATTTCCTTTATCAAAGCAGGGGTGCATCAGAAAGTCATTCCATCCATTTTCATGGTAATTTAGGATGTCTGACAGTTTACAACGGAAAACAATCTCCAAAGTTGTCTATTCTGCTCGTGTTTCTGCTCTCACTGTGAAGTAGGGCTGGGAGATGATGGCAAAAATAAAAATCACGATTAATTGAACTTTTTGCCTCGATTATGATTATTGAACGATTATTCCACCCCCAATCTCCAACTCTGTTTGTTCTGTAAATATTTGTATAATTTTAGAACAGACAACTGAACAGATTAACAATTTCTGGTTATTCATTGAAACATTTGAAATCAAAACACACACCAGTTGAAATGAAAATTTTTCTTTCAAAAAGTCAAATTTTTCCAAGAAAAGAGGAAAAAATTGAAATAATTGACACGGCAGGTTTGCGTCGGTTAGAGACTCTAAATGTCAGTTTCAGCTATTTTTTGATTAATTGCCCAGCTCTACTTTGAATTGTCAGGAGTACTACGACCATAATATCAAACATGCCAGAAATCCCTTTGACCAGTCAGGAGCAGGTCGTAACGTCGCAGTCAGGCTGTGGTCAGCCGTCGTAGCATCCTGTGCGCAGCACAACAAATGACGCCCAATCCTACTGAAAGTCAAGAGTTCAGAGTGAGTTGTGCAACTCTAAATTCGTGGATGAATCGGAGGAATATTGCACCGTGTACACCAGGCTTAAGGTGTAGCTCCAGTTCATTGTTATTATCCAGGCCTCAGTGTTACCTGCATCAGCTGAGCTCATGTCTTGGTGTTTCCAGGATGTTGGAGTACCAGCAGCAGATCAGCAGTCTGGAGGGAGACTGTCGGGAGCTGAGGAGTTGCCTGCAGGTAAGAGGACCTTACACATTTAGAGCTTTAATGCAGGGTTTGAATGAAAACTTTGTAGAAAAATAAATAAGTCGTGATCTCTTACCATCAAAACAAGCTCTAGAGTTTTGTGACAACAGTGACTCCATACAGCAATTATTCAGGAATTAAATTTTCTATTTCCAGTGCGATCATGGGAATATGTTTTTACATTGGACGTGATGGAGGTCAGTGATGAGCAGTAAAAGGTCTGATTACCCATAATCCTCCCCTGGTGCCCTCTGGCTCCCAGCAGGCACTGCTACAAGCTCCCATCCTGCTCTAGTGATGCACTGATGGCTGCACAGCTGCTGACAGACAGGATGTGACATCACAAAATGAGTCTGCACAGAGAGAACACAGACTCACTGATGAGACATCCAACATAATCAATCAGCAAGGAGTGCCAGGCTGAGGGGGAGGAGGGGCCTGATCTCAAGTTTTCAACCTGAGACCTCCACCGTTTGACCAAGACCATGATTCAAAGGGACTACAATAGATGGGTTAAAGACCACGTCAAAGGGGTTAGAAACAATGTCAAATGGGTCAAAGACCATGTCAGACAGGTTAGAAATGATGTTAGACAGGTCAAAGACCGCGGCAGACGGGTCAAAGACTGCGCCAGATGGGTCAAAAACCATGCCAGACGGGTCAAAGACCATGCCGGCAGACTGGTTTAAGACCACATCAAGACATAAATTCCTTCCTGGCCAATGATCTGAGATTAGACAGAAGGGCTCACTCTTGACCATGTCAACACTGGGCAGCTTTTCCTCGAGTTCACTGAGGACTTCCTGTGTCTCTGCAGGACCTGGAGAGGGCCAATCAGACGCTGAAGGATGAGTATGACGCTCTCCAGATCACCTTCTCAGCCCTGGAGGAGAAACTGAGGAAAACCACAGAGGATAACCAGGAGCTGGTTTCACGATGGATGGCCGAGAAAGCTCAGGAGGCCAACAAGCTGAACGCCGAGAATGAGAAGGACAGCAGGTAAAACACTGTGACAGCCCTGCCCTCTGACAGCCCTGCCCTCTCAGTGCTCCGCCCTCTGACTATGTGGTTGTTTCAGACGCAGACAGGCAAAGCTGCAGAAGGAGCTGGCTGATGCCGCCAAAGAGCCGCTGCCTGTGGACCCGTAAGTAGATTGAAGACGACATCACTGATTTATTTTAGAACGCTGAAATCTGTTCATATTTTTGATATAGATGGACTTGCATCTACTTAAAATGATCTTCTGTAGTCTTATTATATAATTATCAAACTTGCTAGCTAACCCCAAACCTCTTTATTACAGAATATTCACACCAATTAATCATAGTCAATATCATTTCACTTAAAAATTACAAAATCCCTCTTTAACCTGTTAAGCCCTAACCTCTTATATTAGGCTACTGCTCTTTACAGTCCATCTTTAAATGAGTATAACTCTGTAACTACATGTTCTCTTTGAATGATCAAGGTACAATAATGAAGAGGGCACTTGTGAAATAGAAATAATGCAGTTGAAGTCCAAAAAGCTCCAGTAGGTCAAAGCACCACATTTTGACACTGCCTCTTTCAACTTTCATGCTGCTGGGGGTTATTAGGACAGAATATGAGGGTTTTATTTTAAAAAAATCCAGTCAAAATCCGAATTCTTTTCTTCCCCTCAAATCAGCCAGACCCCCATATAGTTCCCTTTCAAAGAAAATCTTACAACAGAACTAAAGTTTGACACGAAGAGGAGTAGATTTATTTTCAATGGCACAAAAATAACACAAAATAAAGTGCAGAAAACTAAAAGAAACTGTTGAAACAAATGGAAACTGCACAAACATGACTAGAATTTTCAGTAAGGCTGGGCTTTCAAATGAGCCCACATTTTTGTCCGTGGTACCAGGCACCATCCTATAGGGGGCGGAAGTGTCTGGCTATGTAGCGCTACTGCCACTTTGATATGTGGTCATTGATTTGAGTCCTTTTTGAGCTGGATGTGGTGTAGGTAAAAATGGTTTATTCAGGCTTGTAGCTGAGCTTCTTCTGTTTAATTCAATGTGTAACATGACTATTTTTGTGCAAAAATGGAGTGCACAGAGCAAGTTTGTTTGGATCAAGGTTAGCAGGACCTAATTTGGTCTCGCTAGGGCTTAAGAGGTTAATGTCAGAGTGAAAGCAGATTTCTACAGAGTAATATCAAATAAATAAAAATCGGTAATGTAAAGTCAGTGACTGCATAAATATTCCCCCTTCTAGTCAGTATTTAGTAGAGTCACCTTTGGGTGCAGTCACAGTTCTGAGTCTGTGTGGATAGGTCTCAGTCAAGCTCAAACATTTGGACTCTGTGGCCACAACACAGACGTGTTTTATTGTGAAAGACGTCTCACTGGCCATGGCGAGCATTTCGATATCCAGCCATTTTCACAGGGAGTATGTGCATCTCTCACACCAAGCATCTGATTGCCTTCACATGTAGCACCAAGGTCTGCCCCTTGACATATTCAAAGGTTGATTTCATTGTTTTGGTGTAGTGCCCCCTACTGGCAACAGGAAGAGATATAATAGGGTAATTTGTTCATTGGTGAGCAATTGGTTATCTTGCTGTTTCACAGGAAGTCACAGTAACTCTTATATGAAACTTCTGATTTGTCTTTGCTAATGCGCCACCTACTTCAGAAAGCAGAAGCATCTCTGACATGTAACATCCTGTTTTTTCTTATTTTACACAATCAGTAACAGTCCTAGGACTAAGCTGGGATGCGAGGGCCCCTCAGTGCTGCTTACGGCCCTAGTTTCTAAATATTTTTCTACAGTCTTCTTATCTCTGTTCTAGTCTCTATATCCAATCATCGGTGGGACAGTGGGTTCTTTTTCCAAGTTGAATCCTTTTTGATCGACTTTTTGCCTGTGGTAGAGGTACATGGCTGGTGATCTGAGCTCTGATTGGTCTGTCTCCTCAGGGACGATGACATTGAGGTCTTGACTGAGGACGGAGGGAAAGGAGGTGGAGAGATGTCTCCTAACAAAGCACTCAGCAGAACGCCAAGGTGAGCCTGGCCGTGGGTCTACAGAGGGAAATGATCTGATATTAAATCTATTTAAACTCCTGACAGTACTGATCCAGGACCTGGATCATTAAAAACCCAACCCTATCAATGAACAACTTTTAACTATCTAAATCTAAATCAATAATGAAGATTTAGGCTGGATAATCTAAATCCTAAACCTGTCAGGTGTCTGATCTTGTGTAGATGTGGGATTTTAACAATTAACGTGTCAAGGCTGGGACAGTTAACGAGCTCATTACCAAACCCAAACAGGAGCCACGTATGTCCATCCTAAAGAAGAGAACCAGGGCGTTTTGTCTGTTTTTGTCTTCATCTCAGACCGTTTTAGTTTGTAGTTCTTGTTGTTTGTTTCAGCCAATCAGAATGCTCTTTAATTGTCACTGTCATTAACCTAAACATCTGTCTGTGCAGTAAAAACTCCCAGCCTCCTCCCGGTCTGCTCGGATCCATCTCCAACATCTTTGGGTAAGTACTACATCCTGTCTGTCTGTGGGGGGGCGAGGCTTGTAAGGCATCCAGTCATTGCACGTGTCTCGCTCTCAGCAGGCGTCGATCAGCTGGCTCGTTTAGCTCGCCACCGGAGAACACTGAAGCTCCTTCAGGTGTGTGTGCTGATGTCAGAGTGCCCTCCACCGCCCTGCACATGTTTGTGAGTATTAAACCTGAGCACCCCTGGTTAGAGAGGCACCCCTGGTTAGAGAGGAACACCTGGCTAGGGAGGCACCCCTGGTTAGAGAGGCACACCTGGTTAGATAGATTCACTTAAAATATATTAAATATTCATGGGGGCAGTAATTTAGACCTCATCTGTACACCTGGTTGGACTGAAACTGGAGCTATCCCCCAGCAGTGGCTGGTCTACAGCCTGGTCTGAATCTTGTCTTTTTACCTGCAGAGCAATCTTCAACCTTCCACCCTCTTGGTCTGTACTTTTGCTCTTCAGTAGCTAATTAAAATGTCTGCCTTCAGGACGCTCATGACGGTGAGGTGAACGCTGTGAGGTTCAGTCCGGGCTCCCGTCTCCTAGCAACAGGAGGAATGGACCGCAGGGTGAAACTGTGGGAGGTGGTGGCAGGTGAGTTTCCCATGAAACTTCAAGTTATTTATATCTTATCAATATTCACACTATGTAAATATATTTTATCACTGAACATTTCCTATCAATATTCAAATTGTTAGGTAATATTTACACTGATTTTTAACTTTCAGTATTCATTCTGTTATTTAATATACAGTCATGAATGAAAGTATTGGCACCCCTGAAATTTTTCGAGAAAATACACCATTTCTCCCTGTAGGCAGGCAGGCACTCGGGCTGAGTTCAGCATGGAGACACAACACAGAGCGACAGCAGACAATCACCACGGAGCAAAAAAGTTAATATATCTGCTACATTTTGGCCGATGGTAATTAATCTGTGAAACGCTATAATCGACTGATAAATCGGTCAGGCTTTAGTTACAAGACCGTCTCCAGAGATCCTGAAACCCCTTTTTCCACTGTGCATAATAAAATCAAGACGTTTATAACCCATGGAACTGTGGCTAATCTCCCTGGACGTGGACGTAAGAGAAAGACAAAAGAATACAACACAGGAACTTGTGTCAACATCTCAGTCAAAGATGTGCAGTGTGTCTCACTACAGAATTGACAAGAATGCTACATCCATCAAACACGCACTTAAAGCAGTCAATAGCACTGAAATCTAGTGGTGGGCACTGGGCAGTAAACCAGTATCAATAATGTCAATTGTAAAAATTCTGCCATAGAGTGGACTTCTGCATCACCGTCATTACCAGTTTTTAAACTGGTGCATTCAGCTGTAGAGCCCACACGAGGCATGACGCAGCCACTAGCTAGCAAAGTGATGGGAAACTGCTTATTCTGAGTCCAGTCAGCAGTTTACTGCTAAGTTTAGCTTTAGCAGTAAAAGCAGCCACATAACTAACTGAACATCACTCACTCGTGCCGCTGTATTTAAACTGTAATACAGTAAACAGGTTAAACCTGTGTTTTTCCTCTTAGTTTAATGTCTGTAATAAAAAGCAGCATGTTCGCTTTGCAGAGCCTCTCTGGTGGTCTGTCTGGGGCTTAAACACAAGTTGGAGTCCACAAGTAACACAAGAATCACACAAGTGATTCCACTAAAACGGCAGTTTGAAATGTGTTTAAACTTCTGACTCACTCAATAAGTCCATGTACAGTCCTAGAAGCAAGCTGTGGCTATAAACGAGACAGAGATTTATGTAGAGATGCAGCTGTAAACGCTGCACTTTGCGGAAAGTCACCGGTACCGCTTCAGAAACCTAGTTGAACAATGATAAAAAAAACGCTACTTCTGACAATTCCTTCACAAAAAAAGTCTGTAGCTGCTGATATTTATTAATGGCTTTTACTGTTAAAGCCCCCAATAGAAAATAAGGTGTAGTTAATTGCAGCTTGACTCATCTCAGCATTACAGAAATGAAACCTAAAACTACAGGAGAAGTAACACAATATTGATCATACAGAAATAAAAACAAACATTTTTTCCCTGTTATGCTCAGACATGAATTCCATATGCCATCACAGGTTTCTGCAAATAATTGCAGCCTTCTGTGTTGATGTAAACTCTCCTTGCAGTAAAAAGGTGCATTTTTGAGACCAAATTACAGCTTGCTCTTACCCAAGAGGAAAATTCAGTTTGTATTTGTTAACATTTAATTCATAAAATGAAAACAGTCTTTTACTTTTTTTGGTCATTTGTGTGTGTTTTTAAACAAGGATAAGAAAAAAATCATTGAAAATCATAAATAAAATTTTTAAAAGAGATCTGGGGTTAGAGTTTTAGGCTATATCGCCCAGGCCTACCTGAGAGGTTGAAGGTCAGAACTGGGAATGACATCACATTCATCTGCAAAAAAATGATTTTCTCATGTGTTTGCGTTCCATTTGTCATAACCACGACAAGTTTAAAAAAATTTCTCCATAGTCGCTTATTTTGGTTGGACGTAAAGCAACTCTATAAACGTACAAACCAGCTCCAAAGTTCGGTTAAAAGAAAAGGATGTAATTTTTTATTATAATAATGGAAATGGAAACTTTCAAAAGCTTAATATTTTGTATTTACTTATATTGTTTGGTAAATATTATTTGTAAATGGACTCAAAAGATACCAAAGATTCAACAATTTAAAGTTGTATATACATGGGTGAATCGTATAAATAGTGCTTTTAAGGATGCATGTACGTGCTTCACATACATCAATTTTAAAAAAAGCTGGAAAAACAATGGATAGCATTCTGTCGTTAGCCTGTCATTGTTTTTAGCAATATTGCCAGCCAATGAGCCTTTAAAACAGCACATTGCGCAGTATTTCATGTATTAAGACTGTTGCTGCACCGGTTATGCAACGGCAGGGTAGTGCTATGTTTACAATTTCTAAAAATGCACTGAGAAAAAGCAAAGGTTCTGAAAATGGGTCAAATCAAAGTTTTTATTAGTCTTAATACTTTGTGCCACCACATTGTGACGTCAGGGTTTTTGTGAAAGAACAAGTTCACGAGTTGTAAATACGACTTGGAAAGGTATTCCATTTGCCACTTCCGGTCGGAAGTCAAAAAACAAGTCGGAAAATGAGTTACGATGACGAATGGAACGCAGCATTAATATCAACACTGATTCTTAACACTTAGCATTCATACTGTTATTTTAATTTTAACACTGATTTTTAATCCTCAGCATTCATACTACGTTATTCAATACAAGCACTGATTTTCAGACTTGTGTCTGTTATTTTAATATTAACACTGATTTTTAACTCTCAGTATTCATACTGTTATTTTGATATTAACACAGATTTTTACCTCGGCATCCATACTGTTATTTAATAGTAACACTGATGTTTAATTTAAGCATACATACTGTTATTTAATAGTGACACTGATTTTCAACTCTCAGCATTCATTATGTTATTTAATATTAACACTGATTTTTAACTCAGCATTCATACTGTTATTTTATATTAACACTGATTCTTAACTCTCAACATTTATACTGTAATTCTGGTATTTACACAGATTTTTAACTTGGCACCCACACTGTGTTATTTAATAGCAACACTGATTTTTTTTTTTTTTTTTTTTTTTTTTTTTTTTGCAACTATGTGTTTATTGGGCAAAGTAAGGTGTTACAGATATGATTCAATTATCACAAAATCTATTACATACACTATTTATCCAAACCTAAAAGGTTTGGGCAGAAAAAAATAGCAGTAACTTAATTCCGTTGTTTGCCCCACAGCTCAATATTTAAATTAACAGTTAATAAGACAACAAACAAGTAAAACACTTAACAAAAAACTGACAAAAAAGTAAAACAATAAACATCATAAACATATAAAAGACTAACATCCATGCATGTCACACAATCTTCCTGATGTAACAATTAATTCATCACAGTACTTCCTTAGCTTCAGCAATAATAATTCATTTGCTCCAACCCCATTTTCATGCACATTTAAATTAAAAGGGTATATAAGTGAGTGAAGCCTTCCTTTCTCCTCCCTCACTAAGTATGCACCTCTTCCATAACGTGTAGCCAAGGTAACCATCTGTCTCGGAATTCGGTATTTTGACATCTTAAGTTAAAAGTTATTTTCTCCATGATATAAATATCTTTAACTAATAATTTCCATGTTTCATAGGCTGGAGGATCTCTTTTGAGCCAGTTCAAGGTTATTGTTTTTTTTGGCTACTATGAGAAGTATGTGTAATAAATATACTATTTTCCTATTCATGTTTTCAGGAACAGCCCTGAGGATAGCCAGTAGGGGGCCCCTCGGGAGTGGAAAGTTGAAAATATTTTCAAGTGAATCAAATATCTGCCTCCAAAAATTTTCCAGGAGAGGACAGCTCCAAAATATATGAGCTTTATTCGCTAATTCTTCTCCAAAGTTCCTCCAACATTTACTTGATTGACTAGGATCTGTTTTTGAGAGGATCTAAGGTGTTCTAAAAAATCTGTTCACTACTTTCCACTGATATTCTCTCCACACATTTGCATTTGTAACTTTATGGATTTCTGAGGATATTTCAACCCAGACATCTTCACTAATTCCCAATTTCAATTCGCTTTCCCATTTTGTTTTTACGTGGAAGTTATTTTCCTTTTTCATACAAAATAATGCTCTATATAACACAGATACTGGCCTCTTCAAATTCTTTGTTTCTTGAATTTTCTTCAGGCATTGCTCAATCAGAGAACCACCTTTCTGTAGGGTGGTCCAGTTTGGATGTGAAAGCAGAAAACTTCTTATCTGCACATATCTAAAAAAGTCTGATCTTAATAATTTCAATTCATTGCTTAGCCATTGAAATGTTTTTAAATCTGGACCTTCCATGAGCTGGTGGACATAAATAAGGTTTTGGTTTCTCCAACGTTTATATCTGTTATCCAGCTTTAGGGGTGCAAATTTTTCTAAATATGCAATACCTGATAATGATGACAAGCCCCTAGGGAGGCCAAAGGTTCGTTGAACCTCTCTCCATGCAGTAAGCATAGTTTTTGTCCACCAACCAAGGGAGTTCTCATTGGTTTTGTCCTCAATAAGTGGGATGTTTCTGAGGGGTATTTGAACACAGGTAGACTTCTCAATATTAAGCCACTTTGTGTCCTCTGTGTCCGAAATCCACACGGTCAGGGCCCTTAATTGGCAGGCTAGCCAGTAGTACCTGAGTTGGGGGAGTCCCCAACCTCCATTTTGTTTAGGTAACTGTAAAACTTTATATCTAACACGCGGGTGCCTGCCCTGCCATATAAATCTTGAAATGAGACGATCCAGAATTGTAAACATATTCTTTGGGGGTAAAAGAGGCAGAGTTTGAAAAAGAAATAATAACTTGGGCAAGACATCCATCTTAATGCTCTCTATTCAGCCTGAAAGTGTGAGGGGGAGCACAACCCATCTTCTAAGGTCTGCAGAGATTTTATCAATTAGTTTATCATAATTGGCCTCATATAACCTTTCAACATTCTGTGATATTGTGGTACCAAGATATTTGATGCCGTCTTTGGGCCATTTGAAGGAAAACAATGTTTTCAATTCATCTGTTAAATATGCATTCAAAGCCAGAGCTTCGGTTTTTTTAACATTAACTTTTTATTTGTCCATATTTAGCTAAACAATCCAATAATCAAGTAATGGAGTTTAAAGGGTCTGAGGCATAAATCAGAACATCATCGGCATATAATGAGATTTTATAAATTTCTTTACCAACCTCAATCCCTTTAATTAGACGGTCATCCCTTATCACTTGTGCCAATGGTTCAATTGACAAAGCAAAAAGAAGCGCCGACAGTGGGCACCCCTGTTGTGTTCCTCTGCCTAAAGGAAAAGGCTGAGACATATGTCCGTTAACTCTGACCATACTTTGAGGGGCCTTGTACAGTAGTCTTACCCATCTTGTAAAATTTGGGCCAAATCCAAATTTGTCCAAGGTTTTAGATAAAAAAGACCAGGATACACGATCAAATGCTTTTTCAGCATCAACAGCCAATATCATACAAGGATTTGGATAGATTCTGCTGTACTCCATAACATTAAGTAGTCTGCGGATGTTATCGGGTATGTGGTGACCAGCTATAAAACCAGTCTGATCCGGGTTTATTAAAGTATTTATTACGGATTCTACTCTCTTGGCCAATATTGATGTTAATATTTTACAGTCTGTATTAAGGAGTGCTATTGGCCTGTAGGAGGCACAATCCGTGGGGCCTTATGTTCCTTGGGTATAGACTCCATTGCCTCCCTCCATGACAATGGTAACTCCCCTTTCTCAAAGGCCAAAGAGTAAGCTCTCAGCAGAATTGGGCTGATTATATCTATAAATTCTTTATAAAAATTTATTGGTGAAACCGTCTGTACCAGGACTTTTATTATTCTTTAGGTTTTTAATTGTGTCTTTGATTTCTTCTTCTGTTATGGGCCTCTCTATGAACTCAAGTAAAGTTGGGTCTACCCAAGGTAGTTTTATAGGTTTTAAGAGGGAGTTAATCATTTCTATATTAGTATCAGTGTCCTGGTCTGTATATAAGTCTCTATAAAATGTTGCAAAGGCCTCTGTTCCCATTCTCATAATATTTTTGTTTCAGAAATCTTAAATTTTTCTCCACGTTTTCTGTAAGAAGGTCGTCAAGTTCTTGTTTAGGGTCTTTAAGCTTGTGTGCATTCTCTTTAGTAATGTGTTCTTTGTGTTGTTTTTCAAGTTTCTCTACTTTTTTCTCCACTTCTAAACATTTGGCTTCCCTGGTCTTTTTGAAAATTGAAGCAAGTTGAATTGTCTTCCTCCTCAACACAACTTTTGCCCCTTCCCAAAGTGAGATTGGAGATATATCATCTTTATCATTATGTTCTAAATAGAAAACAAATTCATCTATTAAGGAAGCCTGAAAGGAAGGTTTTCCCAATAACGAGTTATTAAGCCTCCATCTACTAGAGACAGCAGCCCTTCCCAGGCAACACTGATTTTTAACTGAGCATTCATTCTTTTATTTTAATATTGGCACTGATTTTTTAATTCTCAGCCTTCATACTATTTATTGTTTACACTGATTTTTAGTTCTCAGCATGCATACTGTTCTTTAATATCAACATTGATTTTTAACTCTCAGCATTCTTTCTGTTATTTTAATATTAACACTGATTTTTTACTCAGCATTCATTCTTTTATTTTAAAATTTGCACTGATTTTTAGTTCTCAGCATTCATATTGTTATTTAATATCAGCGCTGATTTTTAACTCTCAGCATTCTTTCTGTTATTTTGATATTAACACTGGTTTTTAATTCTCAGCATTCTTATTTTGTGTTCAGGTCGCTGCGAACCTAAAGGAGCTCTGACCGGCAGTAATGCTGGAATCACCAGCATCGAGTTCGACAGTGCTGTGAGTGTTGAAGCCCTATGTGCTATTCATCTGTGGCCACTTTTCAGACACCTTTAACACCTCCCATCAGCTCTCATTTTAGACTTTTTCATGCCAAGTATTAATCCTGAATGCTCAAATAATAAGCTCTTAATTTGGTACCAGTTTGGATCTGTCTTCAGACCATTAAAAGGTTTAACCAATCTGTCACATGGGAGCTATCTCTCCGTCATTGTGAGATCAGATATGCTAAATATGGGGCATCAGCGCTGATTAAATATTCCATCCTTTACTTTTTCATACAGGCCAGCCTAGACCCCCAGTCACTCCAGCCTAGCCTTTACTCTACAAGATTCATTCTCTAAAGCAGAGTATAGACACACAGACTTAAGAGAGCTCAGCTGGTGTCTGAAGGACCTGGACTACTGGTCTAAACTAATCTGGTCTGCATCTCCTCAGGGGTCCTACCTGCTGGCCGCCTCCAACGACTTCGCCAGTCGGATCTGGACAGTGGACGACTACAGGCTGAGGGTGAGTCAGCATATCTCTCACCTGGGCAGGTACATCACTGTTAGAGAGACAGCTTTTGGGAGGTCAGCTGATTGCTGAGGAGGTCATCTGCTTGATGATGTCACAGTGGCATTGGAATTTTGTGGTCAATGATGTCATGTAAAAGGTCTGAACCTCAGTGCCCCTATCTGTCCTAGCTCCCAGCAGCCCTTGCTCCCAGCTCCCATCATGCTCAAGTGATGCATTGATGGTCCCAGCAGCTGCTGACAAACAGGATGTGACATCACAATATGAGTCTGCAAAGAGAGACAGTCGACTTAATGATGATGTCATCCAATATAGCCAATCATCATGGAGCATCAGGCCAGTAGGGCGGGGCCTGAGCACTGATCTCACTCTGCTCCTGAGACCACGAAAAAGACTTTATTTAAAACATAAAAGAGAACAAAGTAAAAAAACCTCAAAACTCTATTAACATCAGGAAAAATCTCAAAAAGTAAAATTACAGAACCGGATTTATAACAAGAAAAGGCACAGCCACCACTGATCACAGCAGAGCAGTGTACTGTGGAGGTTCAGGTCCATACCTGCCTTCAACTGGTGCTGGACTGGTGCTTGACTGGTGTTGGACTGAACCTGGACTGATAAATCAGTCTATCCCTCATTGTCAGGATTATGGGTTAGATCTTTTTCCAGCGTTTTTCAATACTAGCTCATTTAAAAACTTTATACATCATTTACCTTTTGAATTTGTCACACCATGTTCAGTAATGGCAGAAGGTGAGGTGCATTTGGGACTCTAGGAACATCCTGCCCTCTGACCAGTGACCTTCTGTGTCTGACCCTCCATGAACATGCTTTGATACAGCACTTTTAGAACATCCTGCCCTCTGACCAGTGACCTTCTGTGTCTGACCCTCCATGAACATGCTTTGATACAGCACTTTTAGAACATCCTGCCCTCTGACCAGTGACCTTCTGTGTCTGACCCTCCATGAACATGCTTTGATACAGCACTTTTAGAACATCCTGCCCTCTGACCAGTGACCTTCTGTGTCTGACCCTCCATGAACATGCTTTGATACAGCACTTTTGGAACATCCTGCCCTCTGACCAGTGACCTTCTGTGTCTGACCCTACTTGTGGAGGGTTGACTATTCATGTTTTGGTTTTTGTCTCCTCAGCACACCCTGACCGGTCACAGTGGGAAGGTGCTGTCAGCTCGCTTCCTATTGGACAACGCTCGCATCGTCTCTGGAAGCTATGACCGAACGCTCAAACTGTGGGACCTCCGCAGCAAAGTTTGTACGTGATTGGATAATTCATGTGTTCCCATAGCAACTAGGGATAGAGACTGACACCCTGCTCCTGAAAATCAATAATGTTGGTTAAAACCAATCAAGCATTGATCAATATTAGTAAAGCTCCTTTCTGCTCTGTCAGTGAGGAATGAATCTAGGAACTCCTTAACTATTAACCTATCAGTGCATTGATAATTGTATTGATAAGAAGAATTGGTAATCATATTGATAAGGAGTATTGATTATAGTATTGATAAGGAGTATTGGTAATCATATTGATTATAGTATTGATACGGAGTATTGGCAATCGTATTGATAAGAAGTATTGGTAATCATATTGATTATAGTATTGATACGGAGTATTGGCAATCGTATTGATAAGAAGTATTGGTAATCATATTGATAAGGAGTATTGGTAATTGTATTGATTATCGTATTGATAATTTTATTGATAAAACGTATTGTAAAGGAGAATTGGTCATCGTATTGATAAGTAGTATTGATAATCATATTGATAAGTAGTATTGATAATCATATTGATAAGGAGTATTGATAATCATATTGATGAGGAGTATTGATAATCGTATTGATAAGGAGTATTGATAAGGATTATTAGTAATAGTTTTGTTAAGGAGTATTGATAATCGTATTGATAAGGATTATTGGTAATCGTTTTGATAAGGAGTTTTGATAATGGTGTTGATGATTGATCAGTCCCTTCCCCACTTGGGTCTGTCACAGTAAAGCATTCCGTTAACCATCCCTGCCTGTTCCCTCCCTCCGTCTCACCTGCCCAGGTATGAAGACGGTGTTTGCTGGCTCCAGCTGTAATGACATTGTGTGTACAGAGCAGTGCGTGATGAGCGGACACTTTGATAAGAAGGTTCGGTTCTGGGACATCAGGTGAGTGCAACCTGTCCACACCTCCTCCATGATGTCACTGATTCTTTCAAAATAAAAGCCTAGCTTTCATTAGTTAGGAGCTGAAAATATGTGAATAGATAAATCCTCAAACACTGACTAAACTAAGACTGGCTAAAAATAGATCCATGATGATAGAAACTCTGATTAAGGTCAGGTTAGTTTTCATCAACGGGAATACTTATTTCATACTATATTATAGTGTGTATTTTGTGCATCTTTTGTGGATAAAGTGTGTGTATATTATAGTGTGTCTTTTGTGCGTCTGTTGTGTATAAAGTGTGTGTATATTATAGTGTGTATTTTGTGTGTGTTGTGTGTTAAAGGTCTGAGAGTATCGTAAGGGAGTTGGAGCTGCAGGGCAGAGTCACATCACTGGACCTTAACCATGACCGCAGTGAGCTGCTCACATGTTCAAGAGACGACCTTCTGAAGATCATCGACCTGAGGGCCAGCGCTGTCAGACAGACGTTTAGGTAAGACACACCTGTGCAGGTGGACCCTTCTGACTATGAAGTCCAATTCAGACAAAGGCTTCACAACACAACGAGATCGCAGACTAAAGTAGGCATGGTTAGAGTTAGGAGGAGACCTCTAGTGCAAGGGTTAGGGTTAGGAGGAGACCTCTAGTGGTAGGGTTAGAGTTAGGAGGAGACCTTTAATGGAGGTGTGAGGGTTAGAAGGAGGGCCCTCTAGTGGAGTGGTCAGAGTTAGGAGACCTTTAGTGGAAGGGTCAGAGATTGGAGGAGACCTCTAGTGGAGGGGTCAGAGTTAGGAGGAGACCTTTAATGGAGGGGTGAGGGTTAGGAGGAGACCTCAAGTCAAGGGGTCATAGTTTGGATTAGACTTCTAGTCAAGGGGTCAGGGTTCACCAAACCCTAGGGTTTGATTCTCTCGATTACACTGCTTCCTTAACCCGGCCTCTTTCTCTGGCCTTGTTTTCAGTGCTCAGGGCTTTAAATGTGGAGCAGACTGGACCAGAGTGACCTTCAGGTGAGTCTTACGGTAGACTGTCAGAATCTGACTTGAATAATAACTGGCATCCACACAGATCCTGTGGACTTTGGTCAGTAATCTTGGGCTTTGTCTTCTTAACACTGCCTCTCTGTCTCCAGTCCTGATGGCAGCTACGTGGCTGGAGGATCATCTGATGGTGCTTTGTACATCTGGAATGTTCTAACGGGGAAAGTGGACCGTTCTCTGGACCGAAACCACAAGTAAGATCAGTATGATGTTACAAGTCTTGGCCAATCAGCATTCAGGTCGGAGTAGGAAATTCTGTATAAGTTTAAATAATAAAAGAAATCAGGAGATGTCAGTGGTTAGTCGTCAGTTCTTTAGGATTGTCAATGACTGTGTTTACATGGATGTGAGTATCCCGGTTCTGAATCATATCCTGGTTTTTATCATATTCCTGATTCTGTGTTTACATGGATGTGAGTGTCCTGGTTCTCAGTCATATCCTGGTTTTGATCATATTCCTGATACTGTGTTTACATGAACACAGAGAAACCCGGTTATTCATAACCCTGTATACATAAGAAAATCTAGTATTCTGGTTTCTGATCACTGCATCATCTGTGATGTAATTTTACTACACAAAAGAGGTTAGTTTGAAATTTGAGAAAAACACAATCATTGTCAGTTATTTTGGGTATATCACACTTAAATGCCAGCATCATGTTGCAAATGGAAATGGAGCCCGCCTCCTTCCAACAACAGGAGAAAACATTAATCACGTTATATTAAGAACGTGTGCTTACAGCTAATGAAGCATCTGCAGAAAAGAGACTGAGAGGATGTAAGGAATGAAACAGAAATGGCACATGGATAATGATATAACTTTATATTTAAAATTATTATGGCTGTTAGGCGATTAGAATTATTATTCTGAAACACTACGCAAGTTTGGCAGAGACGCAGAGAAAGAGTGAAGCAACTTGCAGTTGACTGACTTCACTAAATAACTGTCCTGCCAACGACTTCAAAATAAAAGCATGTGAAATGGGGGCAGCTCAAAATGGGCCTTGAAAAAGGACCTGCTTTTTTATTTTTAAACGTTCACCGGAAGAGTCATCGTTTCTAAATGTCAGGACTGGGAGGCATTGACAGACTGTGCTGGATGATTACAGAGTGCTGTCTTTCCATCTTCAGCTCACAGGGCTCTAATTCCCTCTAGCCCATGGCGTGAGCAGTCATTCTGTCTCCACAGTAAACTACGCTCATGGATTCATTCATGGCCAAGAAATTGAACTGTGTAAATGTCATGTTTTATCTGAATATGAGTGTGTTTAGACACAAAACTGCCATCAGTTCACAGACTGATCTTCTGCAGACGTATTTACAGTATCTGAAGTTAAATTAAGTTAAATCAAAGTCTTACCTGTGCAGATGGTCTACAGCTGTCAGAAAACAGGATACTGCGTATACATGGCACAGTGTCCCTTTTTCTTTTGGAGTTCTACAGGTAGCAAAACCGAAGACATATACATGCACAAAGAGAAACTGGGATACCCAAGTCCATGTAAACACAATCACTGATGTTATGTATGATGTCACTGATGATGTCACTGATATCCCTGATGTTTGTCTGGTCGTCAGCTCTGCCATCAACGCCGTGTCCTGGTCCCCTTCCGGGGCCTTTGTGGTCAGTGTGGAGAAAGGCAGCAGGGCCATCCTGTGGTCCGACATGTGATTAGCTGACAGGCATCTCTTGTTGTGATGTCACTGTGTGGAGAAGCTGACTGGCTGATCAGATGGATATTCTTCATGTCGTTTGGAGGAAGTGTCATGTTTGGGCGCCGTTGGAGCAGGACGCCTTATCTGGAGACGCTTTGGGAGGGCGGGTCCAGAACACACAGATGTGTATAATAAATGAACATGATTGTTTCTGTGATACTCAGAGCTGTTACCAAGGCAACAGCTGGACTGACGCTGATACTGGGACTAACGCCAGCTCTGAAGGACAACGCCCACCATAAATCCTGGTTGGAGGGGGATGGGGGGGGGCCTGGTCATGTGTCTGTAAACAGCTAAAATAAAAGCTTCACGTTCGTGCTCTTCATGGTCTGTTTTTATAAAAGCAGTGGTTCAACCAAAGGCTGTGGTCCTTTTGAGGGTTATTGCCTGATTTTTATGCTTAGGGTTGACAAGTTCAGAACCTTAATCTTGGGCCACATGATACTATCAGACCCCGTCTACCCTGACCCCAGGTCACATGGTACCATCAAAGCCCATCTACCCTTACCCTGGGTCACATGGTACCATCAGCCCTCGTCTACCCTAACCCTGGGTCACATGGCACCATCAGACCCCGTCTACCCTGACCAAGGTCACATGGTACCATAAGAGCCCATCTACCCTGACCCTGGGTCACATGGTACCATCAGAGCCTGTCTAACCTGACCCTGGGTCACATGGTACCATCAGCCCTCGTCTACCCTAACCCTGGGTCACACGGTACTATCAGACCCCGTCTATCGTAACCCCCGGTCACATGGCACCATCAGACCCCGTCTACCCTGACCCAGGGTCACATGATACTTTCAGACCCCGTCTACCCAAACCCAGGTCACATGCTACCATCAGACCCCGCCTACCCTGACCCCAGGTCACATGGTACCATCAGAGCCCATCTACCCTTACCCAGGGTCACATGGTACATCAGAGCCCGTCTACCCTGACCCCAGGCCACATGGTACCATCAGACCCTGTCTACCCTAACCCTGAATCACATGGTACCATCAGACCCGGTCTACCCTAAGCCCAGGGTCACATGGTACCATTAGACCCTGTCTAACCTGAGCCTGAGTCACATGGTACCATCAGACCCCGTCTTCCCTAACCCTGAGTCACATGGTACCGTCAGACCCCATCTACTCTAATCCTGAGTCACATGGTACCATCAGTTCCTGTCTACCCTGAGCCTGAGTCACATGGTACCATCAGACCCCGTCTACCCTAAGCCCGATTCACATGGTACCATCAGACCCTGTCTAACCTGAACCTGAGTCACATGGTACCATCAGACCCCGTCTTCCCTAACCCTGAGCCACATGGTACCGTCAGACCCCATCTACTCTAATCCTGAGTCCCATGGTACCATCAGTTCCTGTCTACCCTAACCCTGGGTCACATGGTACCATCAGTTTCTGTCTACCCTGAGCCTGAGTCACATGGTACCATCAGACCCCGTCTACCCTAACCCTGAGTCACATGGTACCATCAGAGCCTGTCTACCCTGACCCAAGGTCACATGGTACCATCAGACCCTGTCTACCCTAACCCTGGATCACATGGTACCATTTTACCCTATCTACCCCAACCCTGAATCACATGGTTAGTGGGTTTTCTTGGCTTTAGACGTATGTTTTTTTCCTGTCTGCGGACATTTCTCTTTAATATTTTTCTTTACATTTGTCCCTGAATATTTGTCCCCTTTATTTGTAGTTTGAGGGTAAGGAGTGGTCTTATTCTGTCACCATCATAAACATCTCTCAACATTTTCTTTGGTAGACTATCTCTATGTAGAAATCCCTCCTAGACTCAGGAAGTTCTCCTTTGCCTGATGTCATCTCTAAATATCCTTTACTATGATGAAGAGTCTGATACCAGGACTAGGCTGAGCTGTACCACTGAGGAACGCTCACTAAAACGGATTTAGAGGGACGTTTTTCAGTTAGGCACAAAGGGTTGATCCATCCTCTTCAAAAACGACAGAGACATGAAGCTTTAGTGTTTTTATTAGAGACAGTCGTCATCATCATCATCGGTCAGTTTGAGCGGATCACAGAAATAATGGACCTATTTAAAAACACAACCTAGAATTTATTCTACTGATTTCTGACCAACAACCACCTTTACACGACAGATCTAAATCCTGAGGTTCTCCACAGCAGACTGATGGACAACCACAGAGGTTTTTTTCTTTCTTTCAGGAAGATAAAAAACATTCAAAGGACATTCCGGTTTATACAACAGTTAAAATTTAATAAAGAGAATTAATGAAACCTAAAATAAAAATAGAGAACCAAAAAAACTAGAATAAAGACTAAAAAGAGTATGGTGAAACTAGTCTCTCAGAGTTTAACATCTAAAAGTGCCGGCCTCCATGCCCTGTCTTTGAGCTTCTTGTCCTGGACTGTAGGGGTCTTCAGTCCCTGGGCATGTTGTCCAGGAGGGCTATCTGGTCCCCTTCACAAACCTTCTGGTCTTTTTAATGCCCCATCAGTATGGTCTGACAGGGCATTAGACCATACTTCCCTCACAGCTGTTACCCAGAATCCCTCAGAGTCAACCAGTTAACGATGATGACTGGCTGTTTTTGATCATCTAATACTAATTGGCTCCTCCCCCTGCTGTCCCCGTCATGCTGTCCCAGCTGTAGTCCCCCTCAAAGGGGCTCCAAAAGGGGGCAGGACTCCGCAAAGAGGCCAGGTCACATGAGTCAGGGCGGAGCAGAAAGCCTGAGAAGGTGCTGCAGGATTCAGGGCCCGCATACATCCCATTAGTTACTGAGTCCTTCACCTGGATCCAGACCAGGTCTCCCTGGGCCAGGTGCAAGACCACTGAGTGAGAGGTGGTCCCAAGGACTTTGGGGTCTGTGGTTATTACGACGGGTCTGAAGTTGTGGAAGAGTCCGACCTTGAGGACTCGCTCGAAGACTGTCAGGTGGAAGCTGAAGACATAGGTTCCGTTGATGGGGGCGCTGTAAAGTCCAGACTGGGGGTCATAGGACCCCTGATGGTTGTACAGGACCTCAGAGAAGACCACAGGTCCACCAGGGGCTGGGTAGCTGGACTCCAGCTTGGCTGAGAAGGCCGACTGGATCAGGGGCATGCAGGGGCCTGGGGGGCCCTGAAGACCCATGGGTCCTGTGTCCCCCTGTGGACCCGTCTGACCTTGAGCCCCTACCTGACCCTGGTCCCCCTGGTTCCCCTGGTCCCCCTTTGATCCTGGAGCCCCCTTTTCCCCTTCAGTACAGTTACACTCCCCTGGGGGCCCAGGTTCTCCTTTCCTCCCCATTGATCCAGGGACTCCTGGGACCCCCTGCACCCCTTCATCCCCCTTCACTCCCTTAGACCCCATCAGTCCAGGACTGCCAGGGTGACCTCTGGGTCCTGAAGGACCAGACAGACCAGGTGGACCTGGGAGGACACTGCTGGGATCACAGGACTCTGGACAGACCCCATCATCTCCTTTGGGACCTTGTTCCCCTGGATGGCCCTGCAGACCCGGGTCACCTTTATCACCTGAAGGACCACAAAGACCAGGTTAGAGATGGGACAGGTAAGGGTCTGACCATGGACCAGTTTGGTCCCTTGTTGAGTAAAAAGCTGGTGTTCAGTCTGTGTTCATACATGTAAAAACAGAAATGAGAATAAAACGCTCCGATTGGTCAGAAGATGAAAGCCCATCAGTAACAGACTTGTTGACTTGTAACTGACTGGACTGCTTCAAAAAGACTTTACCGTTTTAAAAATGACTCATGGTTGGCTTAGCTGGCCTTCTGATGTTCTGTCTCACTTTTGAATAAAAGGTAGGGTGAGGGTTTAGTCTGAACTGGCTGGGTTGGGTTAGGATTAGGGGTCAGAACTGGCTGGGTCAAGATTAGGGTTTAGTCTAAACTGGGTTGGAATAAGGGTTTAGTCTGAATTGGCTGGGTTGAGATTAGGATTTAGTCTGAACTGGGTTGGGATAAGGGTTTAGTCTAAACTATCTGGATTGGGATAAGAGAATAATCTAAAGTGGCTGGGTTAGGATTAGGGTTTAGTCTAAACTGGGTTGGGATAAGGGTTTAGTCTGAATTGGCTGGGTTGGGATTAGGGTTTAGTCTGAACTGGGTTGGGATAAGGGTTTAGTCTAAACTATCTGGATTGGGATAAGAGAATAATCTAAAGTGGCTGGGTTAGGATTAGGGTTTAGTCTAAACTGTCTGGGTTGGGATTAGGGATTAGTCTGAACTGGCTGGGTTGAGATCAGGCTTTAGTCTAAAATTGCTGGGTTAGGATTAGGGTTTTAGTCTAAAGTGGCTGGGTTAGGATTAGGGTTTAGTTTGAACTGGCTGGGTTAGGATTAGGGTTTAGTTTAAACTGTCTGGGTTAGGATTAGGGTTTAGTTTGAACTGGCTGAGTTAGTATTAGGGGTCAGGATTAGGATTTAGCTGGGGTGCTGATGTTCTGTCTCACCTTTGAATCCTCGTCCTCCTTTCTCTCCCGTGTAGCCCTGCTGTCCTCGCTCACCCTTCTGACCATCGTCTCCTTTCTGTCCTGAAAATCAAACGAACACGCCATCAACATCAGAACACAAACAGGAAGCAGCAAAGGATGATGGGACATGATGTACCTTTGATCCCTGGTCTGCCTAAAAAACCTGGAGGCCCCCTGAAGCCAGTCATCCCTCTTCTGCCAGGACTGCCCGGAGAACCTGGAGAACAAATCAGGGAACACGTTAGGTTCTACTCATGATGAGGTTCAGAAGATTATTGTTTAGTACTTATGTATTTAAATAATGATTTTATAATGATTTAAGTTTATTCTTTAAGTTCTATAATGTGATATCAATAGCTTTAATATTTATATTTTAACGAATCCAAGTTTATTATTAGGAGTTTTATTGTACTAATAGCTGTAATATTTATTTATAAAGAAACTTGTGTGGCCCCTGAGGTTCATGTTTGTTCACAGGTAGATGATTATCGGGGCCTAGTACCTGGCAGCCCGCGGTCCCCCGGCTCTCCTTTTGGCCCTGGCTGGCTCTGACAGCTGGTACAATGACAGAACCAGGGGACCTGTTCAGGAGGGACTGGGGCCTGCAGAAGCATCTCACAGTATTCCTCCAGGGTCCCTGGGGGCTCCGTCATGTTCTCCGTCTCAGGGTAAAACATCCTACCGGGACCATCCATGGGCGGAATCATTGGGGGGACAGGAGCCTGGAGGGGGGCCTCCCAGTCATCAGGAGACATAGGCTCGGGCTTCGCCATGATGACAGGAAGTAGGAACACCATGACCAGGAAGTTAGAGATGGACATGTCTGCAGAGGGAGAGCAGTGAATGGTTTCTTTAGTTAGACATCTATACAATAATTAAAGATAAATTATTAAGACTAATCAATTAAACTCTGATCAGAAAGACACTGGAGGATGATAGAAATAAACAGAAATAATAATGTTTACGTTTACCATTATTACTACAAAATAAATATTCTAAATATTTCACTAAATAAAATAATAATCTTTTTGCTTACCGTTATTACTACAAAATAAATATTGATATAAAAATAATAATCTTCACGCTTACCATTCTAACTACAAAATATTAGTTCTAAATATATAAATGAATAAAATAATAATCTTTAAGCTTACCATTATTACTACAACGTATATATACTAAATATATCATGAATAAAAAATTATCTTTACGCTACCATATTACTGCAAAATAAATATTCTAAATCTATAAATTAATAACAAAGATAAAATTTATGCTTTCCATTATTACTAAAAAATAAAATATGCTAAATTTATCACTAAATAGTAATAATTTTTACACTTACCATTATTACTATAAAATAAATTTTCTAAAAATATCTCTAAATAAAAATAATAATGTGTACACTTTCAATTATTACTGCATAGTAAGTATTCTAAATATATGAATAAATAATGTTTACACTTAAGATTATTACTACAAAATAAGTACTCTAAATATATAAATGTAAAAAATGTTTACACTTACCATTATTACAACAAAATAAATAATCTAAATGTATAAATAAAACATTTACACTTACAATTATTACTACATAGTAAGTATTCTAGATATATAAATGAAAAAAATAATGTTTATACTTTGCATTATTACTACAAAATAAATACTCTAAATATATAAACAAATATAAAAAAAATTTACGCTTACCATTATAACTACATACAATTATTCTAAATATACAAATTAAAATAATAATGTTTACACTTAGAATTATTCCTAAATTCAAATATTCTAAATATATAAATAAATACAAATAAAAATGTTGACACTTAATATGTTACTAAAATAAACATTTGAATAGATAAATAAACATAATTATGTTTACAGTGACGTTATTATGAATTACATAGAAATCATAACAAATAAAGTGATGTTTACTTTTTTCATTAAAACAAAATAAACAATTTAAATAGATGAAAGAAAAACAATGATGTTTACAGTGATATTATAATTACAACATAAACACATTAAATAAATAAATGAACTAAAATGTTATTTTACGTATGTAAAAAAAAATGTTACTAATTTTATTTATTTATTTACACAGTTATCAGTCTGATAAATTGAATTTTATTCTAAATTTAATAGGCTTATACAATAGATTTATACCTAATGGAATGAGACTCTACACTTAAGGGTTTATTAATTATTAAAGATAAAATTTAACCAAAATTTTTTTAATGTCTATCTTAGGATGCCTTAAGTCAAACTAAATCAAGTTTAATCATCAATGTTCTGATATAATCTATTCATGATTAAGTGGTGACCACTCTGACCTAGACACAATGAAATAAACTGTCATTCTCATAAATCAAGAAACTTTCTCCATCAAAGCTATTGAATAGTTAGGGAAATTATTTATGAAAAATTAAATGTGTCTAAGTTCTGTCCGTGTAGATGCACTTTAGCCAACAGGAGAAATACCATTCATCCTTCCTTTTTCCTTCTTGTTATTTATTACTTGACAATTATTTTTATAAAATAATTAGGGATGCACAATATTACTGGCCAAATATCGGTATCGGCAGATATTAAAATTTCTGCCGATATTTGCATCCGATATTTTGGCCATGGATATAAGCATATATTAACTATCAAATTTGGCCATATATACTCATAAATAAGTGGAGTTTTAGGCAGCCCAACAGACCAATGTAAGTCAAGATCTTTTTCTGTATTTATCCTCATTCTTTAAACTTAAAAGTCTGAAGAAAAACAGTTTGTTTCTTTGTTCACCCTCAAACCTTAAATTATGTTCTAAAGACTAAATTTTTGCTATATCAAACATATTTAAATATCGGTATCGGCTTAAATGAATCTATGAATATCGGCATATGGGCAAAAATTCAATGTTGTGGATCCCTAAAAATAATATGTATTTATGATTAATTATAGATAATTAATCACCATTAAAAAATTATTTATCAGACTTTTATTACTATTATTAATATTGTTTTTGTTGTTGTAGTACTCCTATCAGTGAGTTGTACAGATTTTAAAATAATACTAGAGTCAGACAGATGCTGACTTTGACCGTTCAGTCCTAAATTATTTGAATAATTTACTGTTTTTTCTTCGCTGTCCAGAAAAGTGATTTTAGAGATAGGAGGTTTTGTTCTGACAGGAGAGGATACTGTGTAATTACATCTTTTCATTATACTATATTAGATTAGATTAGATTAGAATGTGGAACATATTATTATCGCATCTGTTAAGTGAATTTTTCTTGTATTTCTTAAATTTCATATCTTCTTCTGTGGTGAAAAAAAAATATTTTCAGAAGATCACTCACCGTCTGAAGTGCTCTAGTCACCTGTCTGACTGATATCACCTGCTGGACTGATCTCACCTTCTAGAC